>NC_060197.1:0-5000 GCF_021184085.1 Oncorhynchus gorbuscha
AGGAGAGGAGCAGTATTATTACATGATGTCTCCCAGAGCAGAAAGAGACTGACAGGGACCATTTCATTATCTTCAGCTACTAAACCAAAAGGGAAACTTCCCTCTCTGATCCTTAGGCTCTTCAGCCTCCTCTTCTTCCTCCTCCTCTTCCTCCTATGGTGCTGTTGGAGACTTTGGGGCTGTTGAAGATTATGGAGCTGTTGGTGAATATTGTGCTGTGTGATTTAGTCCTTAGGGGTTGGGTTAACTCTCCACAGTAAGACAGGAGACTGTGTGATTGGTTGACTCTCCACAGTAAGACAGGAGACTGTGTGATTGGTTAACTCTCCACAATGAGACAGGAGACTGTGTGATTGGTTAACTCTCCACAATGAGACAGGAGACTGTGTGATTGGTTAACTCTCCACAATGAGACAGGAGAGTTTGTTGTTCTATGAGATGCTACACTTCATTCCTCAGGGGTAGATTTCCCACAGTGTTACTCCCAAAAGCAGAAGGTCTGTTGTTTTATTTCTCAATAGACTGTTCCGTTGAGCGTTGTTCCCCTCGGCTTCACATGAATGAGCTCATGGAGAAAGGAGAGAGGAGAGAGGAGAGAGGATAGTGGAGAGAGGAGAGTGGGAGAGAGGAGAGAGGAGAGAGGAGAGAGGAGAGGGGAGGGGAGAGGGGAGAGGGAGAGAGGAGAGAGGGAGAGGAGAGAGGGGAAGTGGAGAGAGGAAAGGAGAAAGGAGAAAGGAGAGAGGAGAGAGGAGAGAGGAGAAAGGGAAGAGGAGAGAGGAGAGAGGAGAGAGGAGAGAGGAGAGAGAGAGAGGAGAAAGGGAGAGAGGGAAAGGGAGAGAGGAGAGAGGAGAGAGGAGAGAGGAGAGAGTGGAAAGGAGAGAGGAGAGAGAGGAGAAACGAGAGAGGGAAAGGAGAGAGAGGGAGAGAGGAGACAGAGAGGAGTGAGGAGAGGAGAGAGGAAAGAGGAAAGAGGAGAGAGGAGAGAGGAAAGAGGAGAGAGGAGAGAGGAGAGAGAGAGAGGAGAAAGGAGAGAGGGAAAGGAGAGAGGAGAGAGAGAGAGGGGAAAGGAGAGAGGAGAAACGAGAGAGGGAAAGGAGAGAGGAGAGAGGAGAAAGGATCGAGAGAGAGGAGAGAGGTGAGAGGAGAGAGGGGAAAGGAGAGAGGAGAGAGAGAGAGAGGAGAAAGGATCGAGAGAGAGGCGAGAGGAGAAAGGAGACAGGAGAGAGGAGACTGAGAGAGGAGAGAGGAGAGGCCCAGTGCAGCAGATGACATGTGTTGTTGTTTATATGTCTTGTTTACCTGGTTCAGTCCAGGGATGTGTTGTTGTTTACCTGGGTCAGTACAGGGATGTGTTGTTGTTTATCTGGGTCAGTACAGGGATGTGTTGTTGTTTACCTGGGTCAGTCCAAGGATGGGAGGAAGAATAGAGGAGAGGAAGAAGAGAGGAGAGGAAGAAGAGAGGAGAGGAGAGGAGAGGAGAGGAGAGGAGAGGAGAGGAGAGGAGGGGAGAGGAGAGGAGAGGAGAGGAGAGGAGAGGAGAGGAGAGGAGAGGAGAGGAAGAGGAGAGGAGAGGAGAATAGAGGAGAGGGAGAGAGGAGAGGAGAGAGGAGAGGAGAGGAGAGAGCAGGGGGCTGAAAGGAAAGGGGAGAGGAGAGGAGAGGAGAGGAGGGGGAGGAGAGGAAGAGGAGAGGAGAGGAAGAATAGAGGAGAGGAGAGGAGAGGAGAGGAGGGGGAGGAGAGGAAGAGGAGAGGAGAGGAGGGGAGAGGAGAGGGGAGGAGAGGAGAGGAGGGGAGAGGAGGGGGAGGAGAGGAAGAGGAGAGGAGAGGAAGAGGAGAGGAGAGGGAGAGGAGAGGAGAGGAGAGGAGAGGAGAGGGAGGAGAGGAGAGGAGAGGAGAGGAGAGGAGAGGAGAGAGGAGAGGAGAGGAGATGGGATGGGAGGAAGAAGAGAGGAGAGGAAGAAGAGAGGAGAGGGAGAGGAGAGCAGAGGAGAGGAGAGGAGAGCAGAGAGAGGAGAGCAGAGGAGAGCAGAGGAGGGGGAGGAGAAGAAAGGAGAGGAGAGGGGAGAGGAGAGGAGAGAGCAGGGGGCTGAAAGGAAGGAGAGGAGAGGTGAGGAGAGGAGAGGAGAGGAGAGGAGAGGAGAGGAGAGGAGAGGAGAGGAGGGGAGGGAGGGAGAGGAGAGGAGAGGAGAGGAGAGGAGAGGAGAGGAGAGGAGAGGAGAGGAGAGGAGAGGAGAGGAGAGGAGAGGAGAGGAGAGGAGAGGAGAGGAGAGGAGAGGAGGGGAGGGGGGTAGCAGCCATCTTAGCTGTATATATTCTCCTCCCTGTGTAAATCTGCTGAAAGCTCCCATCGACTTTGATCACATGGAACGCAGACTTCAGACTTAATCAGCCTCATTTTAAAGATCAATATCCACCAAACCAAGTAAATAAAGCTAATTGGGAATGTTGACAAATACTTACAACTTTTTAAACAAATCTGGATATGAACGTGGATTCAGAATGCCATTCAGAAAACCAGTCAAAACGTCAATTCAAACAGGTGTTTCCAGTTGGTTGATAATCTGTAGACACGGGCGAATCAACATCACTCTGACAAACACAACACCACTTTATATTGATCCCATACTGTCTGCCTTCCTTTCATATTGGCTGTAATTCTGTCTGGTCATGTTGATGAGGAGGCTGACTCTGTCTGGCCATGTTGATGAGGAGGTTGACTCTGTCTGGCCATGTTGATGAGGAGGCTGCCTCTGTCTGGCCTCGTTGATGAGGAGGCTGTGTCTGTCTGGCCATGTTGATGAGGAGGCTGTCTCTGACAAACACAACACCACCACTTTATATTGATCCCATACTGTCTGTCTGGTCTCGTTGATGAGGAGGCTGACTCTGTCTGGCCATGTTGATGAGGAGGCTGCCTCTGTCTGGCCTCGTTGATGAGGAGGCTGTGTCTGGCCATGTTGATGAGGAGGCTGTCTCTGACAAACACAACACCACCACTTTATATTGATCCCATACTGTCTGTCTGGCCTCGTTGATGAGGAGGCTGTGTCTGTCTGGCCATGTTGATGAGGAGGCTGCCTCTGTCTGGTCATGTTGATGAGGAGGCTGTCTCTGTCTGGTCATGTTGATGAGGAGGCTGCCTCTGTCTGGTCATGTTGATGAGGAGGCTGCCTCTGTCTGGCCATGTTGAGGAGGAGGCTGCCTCTGTCTGGTCATGTTGATGAGGAGGCTGCCTGTCTGGTCATGTTGATGAGGAGGCTGCCTCTGTCTGGCCATGTTGAGGAGGAGGCTGCCTCTGTCTGGCCATGTTGATGAGGAGGCTGGCTCTGTCTGGCCATGTTGAGGAGGAGGCTGCCTCTGTCTGGTCATGTTGATGAGGAGGCTGCCTCTGTCTGGTCATGTTGAGGAGGAGGCTGCCTCTGTCTGGTCATGTTGATGAGGAGGCTGCCTCTGTCTGGTCATGTTGAGGAGGAGGCTGCCTCTGTCTGGTCATGTTGAGGAGGAGGCTGCCTCTGTCTGGTCAGGTTGATGAGGAGGCTGCCTCTGTCTGGCCATGTTGAGGAGGAGGCTGCCTCTGTCTGGCCATGTTGAGGAGGAGGCTGCCCCTGTCTGGTCATGTTGATGAGGAGGCTGACTCTGTCTGGTCATGTTGAGGAGTAGGCTGCCTCTGTCTGGTCATGTTGATGAGGAGGCTGCCTCTGTCTGGCCATGTTGAGGAGGAGGCTGCCTCTGTCTGGTCATGTTAATGAGGAGGCTGCCTCTGTCTGGCCATGTTGAGGAGGAGGCTGCCTCTGTCTGGTCATGTTGAGGAGGAGGCTGACTGTCTGGTCATGTTGAGGAGGAGGATGGCTCTGTCTGGTCATGTTGAGGTGGAGGCTGCCTCTGTCTGGCCATGTTGAGGAGGAGGCTGACTCTGTCTGGTCATGTTGATGAGGAGGCTGCCTCTGTCTGGCAATGTTGAGGAGGAGGCTGCCTCTGTCTGGCCATGTTGAGGAGGAGGCTGCCTCTGTCTGGTCATGTTAATGAGGAGGCTGCCCCTGTCTGGTCATGTTGAGGAGGAGACTGCCTCTGTCTGGTCAGGTTGATGAGGAGGCTGCTTCTGTCTGGCCATGTTGAGGAGGAGGCTGCCTCTGTCTGGTCATGTTGATGAGGAGGCTGGCTCTGTCTGGCCATGTTGATGAGGAGGCTGACTCTGTCTGGTCATGTTGATGAGGTGGCTGCCTCTGTCTGGTCAGGTTGATGAGGAGGCTGCCTCTGTCTGGCCATGTTGGTGAGGAGGCTGGCTCAGTCTGGCCATGTTGATGAGAAAGCTGGCTCTGTCTGGCCTCGTTGATGAGGAGGCTGCCTCTGTCTGGCCTCATTGATGAGGAGGCTGCCTCTGTCTGGCCTCGTTGATGAGGAGGCTGCCTCGGTCTGACAATGTTGATGGGGAAGCTGCGTCTGTCTGGCCTCATTGATGAGGAGGCTGGCACTGTCTGGCCATCTTGATGAGGTGGCTGGCTCTGTTTGGCCAGGGTGACACCTTAAGCACATGTATCGCTTTAGGTAGATGGGATCATTCGGATGACTGATTGAACGAAAATCCGTTCGTCCCGACTCAACTCTCGCTGCGCGACACACGTCATAAATCTATCTGTCAAGCCTCTCCTCATTCTACTCACAGTAGTTGATATAGTTTCCACGGTAACATGTATTTGCAGAACACAGTAGTTGATATAGATTCCACGGTAACATGTATTTGCAGAACACAGTAGTTGATATAGTTTCCACGGTAACATGTATTTGCAGAACACAGTAGTTGATATAGTTTCCACGGTAACATGTATTTGCAGAACACAGTAGTTGATATAGTTTCCACGGTAACATGTATTTGCAGAACACAGTAGTTGATATAGTTTCCACGGTAACATGTATTTGCAGAACTCAGTAGTTGATAGTTTAGTATTTTTGATATAGTTTCCACGGTAACATGTATTTGCAGAGCACAGTAGTTGATATAG
>NC_060197.1:10000-132500 GCF_021184085.1 Oncorhynchus gorbuscha
CCTATTCCCTATATAGTACACTACTATAGACCAGAGCTCTATTCCCTATATAGTGCACTACTTTAGACCAGAGCCCTATTCCCTATGTAGTACACTACTTTAGACCAGAGCCCTATTCCCTATATAGTACATTACTTTAGACTAGAACCATATTCCCTATATAGTGCACTACTTTAGACCAGAGCCCTATTCCCTATGTAGTACACTACTTTAGACCAGAGCCCTATTCCCTATATAGTACACTACTTTAGACCAGAGCCCTATTCCCTATATAGTACACTACTTTAGACCAGAGCCCTATTCCCTATGTAGTGCACTACTTTAGACCAGATCCCTATTCCCTATGTAGTGCCCTACTTTAGACCAGAGCCCTATTCCCTATATAGTACACTACTTTAGACTAGAGCCCTATTCCCTATATAGTGCACTACTATAGACCAGAGCCCTATTCCCACTCCCTATATAGTGCACTACTTTAGACCAGAGCCCTATTCCCTATATAGTGCACTACTTTAGACCAGAGCCCTATTCCCTATGTAGTGCACTACTTTAGACCAGAGCCCTATTCCCTATATAGTACACTACTTTAGACCAGAGCCCTATTCCCTATATAGTGCACTACTTTAGACCAGAGCCCTATTCTCTATATAGTACACTACTATAGACCAGAGCCCTATTCCCTATATAGTACACTACTTTAGACCAGAGCCCTATTCCCTATATAGTGCACTACTTTAGACCAGAATCCTATTCCCTATATAGTACACTACTTTAGACCAGAACCCTATTCCCTATATAGTGCACTACTTTAGACCAGAGCCCTATTCCCTATATAGTACACTACTATAGACCAGAGCCCTATTCCCTATATAGTACACTACTTTAGACCAGAGCCCTATTCCCTATATAGTGCACTACTATAGACCAGAGCCCTATTCCCTATATAGTACACTACTATAGACCAGAGCTCTATTCCCTATATAGTGCACTACTTTAGACCAGAGCCCTATTCCCTATGTAGTACACTACTTTAGACCAGAGCCCTATTCCCTATATAGTACATTACTTTAGACTAGAACCATATTCCCTATATAGTGCACTACTTTAGACCACAGCCCTATTCCCTATGTAGTACACTACTTTAGACCAGAGCCCTATTCCCTATATAGTACACTACTTTAGACTAGAGCCATATTCCCTATATAGTGCACTACTTTATGCTGCAGTGTACCCAAGAGCCTCTAGGTGGATGCTGCAGTGTACCCAAGAGCCTCTAGGTTGATGATGCAGTGTACCCAAGAGCCTCTCTGTGGATGATGCAGTGTACCCAAGAGCCTCTAGCTTGATGATGCAGTGTACCCAAGAGCCTCTCTGTGGATGATGCAGTGTACCCAAGAGCCTCTCTGTGGATGCTGCAGTGTACCCAAGAGCCTCTCTGTGGATGCTGCAGTGTACCCAAGAGCCTCTAGGGGGATGCTGCAGTGTACCCAAGAGCCTCTCTGTGGATGATGCAGTGTACCCAAGAGCCTCTCTGTGGATGCTGCAGTCTACCCAAGAGCCTCTAGGTGGATGATGCAGTGTACCCAAGAGCCTCTAGGTGGATGCTGCAGTGTACCCAAGAGCCTCTAGGTGGATGCTGCAGTCTACCCACGTGTTACCACTCCACTATGTCTCCCTGTCATGTCTTTGCCCCATCAGTACTGAGCTGTGCCAGGCCCACCACGTCTGTTGACTCATCCAGCTGTAACAGACATATACCAGGAGCTGTGCCAGGTCTGTTGACTCATCCAGCTGTAACAGACATATACCAGGAGCTGTGCCAAGCCTGTTGACTCATCCAGCTGTAACATATATACCAGGAGCTGTGCCAGGCCCCGCACGTCTGTTGACTCATCCAGCTGTAACAGACATATACCAGGAGCTGTGCCAAGCCTGTTGACTCATCCAGCTGTAACAGACATATACCAGGAGCTGTGCCAGGCCCTCCACACCTGTTGACTCATCCAGCTGTAACAGACATATACCAGGAGCTGTGCCAGGCCCTCCACGTCTGTTGAATCATCCAGCTGTAACAGACATATACCAGGAGCTGTGCCAGGCCTGTTGACTCATCCAGCTGTAACAGACATATACCAGGAGCTTTGCCAGGCCCTCCACGTCTGTTGACTCATCCAGCTGTAACAGACATATACCAGGAGCTGTGCCAGGCCTGTTGACTCATCCAGCTGTAACAGACATATACCAGGAGCTGTGCCAGGTCTGTTGACTCATCCAGCTGTAACAGACATATACCAGGAGCTGTGCCAGGTCTGTTGACTCATCCAGCTGTAACAGACATATACCAGGAGCTGTGCCAGGCCCTCCACCTGTTGACTCATCCAGCTGTAACAGACATATACCAGGAGCTGTGCCAGGCCCTCCACGCCTGTTGACTCATCCAGCTGTAACAGACATATACCAGGAGCTGTGCCAGGCCTGTTGACTCATCCAGCTGTAACAGACATATACCAGGAGCTGTGCCAGGCCTGTTGACTCATCCAGCTGTAACAGACATATACCAGGAGCTGTGCCAGGCCTGTTGACTCATCCAGCTGTAACAGATATATACCAGGAGCTGTGCCAGGCCTGTTGACTCATCCAGCTGTAACAGACATATACCAGGAGCTGTGCCAGGCCTGTTGACTCATCCAGCTGTAACAGACATATACCAGGAGCTGTGAGCCAGGCCTGTTGACTCATCCAGCTGTAACAGACATATACCAGGAGCTGTGCCAGGCCTGTTGACTCATCCAGCTGTAACAGACATATACCAGGAGCTGTGCCAGGCCTGTTGACTCATCCAGCTGTAACAGACATATACCAGGAGCTGTGCCAGGCCTGTTGACTCATCCAGCTGTAACAGACATATACCAGGAGCTGTGCCAGGTCTGTTGACTCATCCAGCTGTAACAGACATATACCAGGAGCTGTGCCAGGCCCTCCACGTCTGTTGACTCATCCAGCTGTAACAGACATATACCAGGAGCTGTGCCAGGCCCTCCATGTCTGTTGACTCATCCAGCTGTAACAGACATATACCAGGAGCTGTGCCAGGCCTGTTGACTCATCCAGCTGTAACAGACATATACCAGGAGCTGTGCCAGGCCTGTTGACTCATCCAGCTGTAACAGACATATACCAGGAACTGTGCCAGGCCTGTTGACTCATCCAGCTGTAACAGATATATACCAGGAGCTGTGCCAGGCCTGTTGACTCATCCAGCTGTAACAGACATATACCAGGAGCTGTGCCAGGCCTGTTGACTCATCCAGCTGTAACAGACATATACCAGGAGCTGAGCCAGGCCTGTTGACTCATCCAGCTGTAACAGACATATACCAGGAGCTGTGCCAGGCCTGTTGACTCATCCAGCTGTAACAGACATATACCAGGAGCTGTGCCAGGCCTGTTGACTCATCCAGCTGTAACAGACATATACCAGGAGCTGTGCCAGGCCTGTTGACTCATCCAGCTGTAACAGACATATACCAGGAGCTGTGCCAGGCCTGTTGACTCATCCAGCTGTAACAGACATATACCAGGAGCTGAGCCAGGCCTGTTGACTCATCCAGCTGTAACAGACATATACCAGGAGCTGTGCCAGGCCTGTTGACTCATCCAGCTGTAACAGACATATACCAGGAGCTGTGCCAGGCCCTCCACACCTGTTGACTCATCCAGCTGTAACAGACATATACCAGGAGCTGTGCCAGGTCTGTTGACTCATCCAGCTGTAACAGACATATACCAGGAGCTGTGCCAGGTCTGTTGACTCATCCAGCTGTAACAGACATATACCAGGAGCTGTGCCAGGCCTGTTGACTCATCCAGCTGTAACAGACATATACCAGGAGCTGAGCCAGGCCTGTTGACTCATCCAGCTGTAACAGACATATACCAGGAGCTATGCCAGGCCTGTTGACTCATCCAGCTGTAACAGACATATACCAGGAACTGTGCCAGGCCTGTTGACTCATCCAGCTGTAACAGACATATACCAGGAGCTGTGCCAGGCCTGTTGACTCATCCAGCTGTAACAGACATATACCAGGAGCTGTGCCAGGCCTGTTGACTCATCCAGCTGTAACAGACATATACCAGGAGCTGAGCCAGGCCTGTTGACTCATCCAGCTGTAACAGACATATACCAGGAGCTGTGCCACGTCTGTTGACTCATCCAGCTGTAACAGACATATACCAGGAGCTGTGCCAGGCCTGTTGACTCATCCAGCTGTAACAGACATATACCAGGAGCTGTGCCAGGCCTGTTGACTCATCCAGCTGTAACAGACATATACCAGGAGCTGTGCCACGTCTGTTGACTCATCCAGCTGTAACAGACATATACCAGGAGCTGTGCCAGGCCTGTTGACTCATCCAGCTGTAACAGACATATACCAGGAGCTGAGCCAGGCTTGTTGACTCATCCAGCTGTAACAGACATATACCAGGAGCTGAGCCAGGCCTGTTGACTCATCCAGCTGTAACAGACATATACCAGGAGCTGTGCCAGGCCCTCCACACCTGTTGACTCATCCAGCTGTAACAGACATATACCAGGAGCTGTGCCAGGCCTGTTGACTCATCCAGCTGTAACAGACATATACCAGGAGCTGAGCCAGGCCTGTTGACTCATCCAGCTGTAACAGACATATACCAGGAGCTGAGCCAGGCCTGTTGATTCATCCAGCTGTAACAGACATATACCAGGAGCTGAGCCAGGCCTGTTGACTCATCCAGCTGTAATGCATATAATTCACTGGCTTGTATGCGAAGAAGTAATTGTTTCTAAACATCTCCTGCCATGTCACTGATGCATCATAAAACAGTGTTTGATGATGACATTGTCTGTATAGTTTTTTAGGGGGTGTGAACCGTGTGGCAACAAACACACACACAGAAACAGAACCGTGTGGCAACAAACACACACACAGAAACAGTACCGCATGGCAACAAACACACACACAGAAACAGAACCGCATGGCAACAAACACACACACAGAAACAGAACCGCGTGGCAACAAACACACACACAGAAACAGTACCGCATGGCAACAAACACACACACAGAAACAGTACCGCATGGCAACAAACACACACACAAAAACAGTACCACATGGCAACATACACACACACAAAAACAGTACCGCATGGCAACAAACACACACACAGAAACAGTACCGCATGGCAACAAACACACACACAGAAACAGTACCGCATGGCAACAAACACACACACAGAAACAGTACCGCATGGCAACAAACACACCCACAGAAACAGTACCGCATGGCAACAAACACACCCACAGAAACAGTACCGCATGGCAACAAACACACACACAGAAACAGTACCGCATGGCAACAAACACACACACAGAAACAGTACCGCATGGCAACAAACACACACATACGGAAAACAAACACCCACAACTCAACAGTGAAACCCAGGCTACCTAAGTATGATTCTCAATCAGAGACAACTAATGACACCTGCCTCTGATTGAGAACCATACTAGGCCGAAACAGAAACCAAACATAGAAAAACAAACATAGACTGCCCACCCCAACTCACGCCCTGACCATACTAAATAAAGACAAAACAAAGGCAATAAAGGTCAGAACGTGACAAATGTCTCTGCAACAGTGAAAGTTTCCCGCGAAAGAGTATCGGTTAATGTGATTGGATGTTAATTATTTGACTAGGATACCTGGTTAATGTGATTGGATGTTAGTTATTTGACTAGGATACCTGGTTAATGTGATTGGATGTTAATTATTTGACTAGGATACCTGGTTAATGTGATTGGATGTTAATTATTTGACTAGGATACCTGGTTAATGTGATTGGATGTTAATTATTTGACTAGGATACCTGGTTAATGTGATTGGATGTTAATTATTTGACTAGGATACCTGGTTAATGTGATTGGATGTTAATTATTTGACTAGGATACCTGGTTAATGTGATTGGATGTTAGTTATTTGACTAGGATACCTGGTTAATGTGATTGGATTTTCATTA
The DNA here is from genome assembly GCF_021184085.1 of Oncorhynchus gorbuscha. NCBI lineage: Eukaryota > Metazoa > Chordata > Actinopteri > Salmoniformes > Salmonidae > Oncorhynchus > Oncorhynchus gorbuscha. The sequence goes on from NC_060197.1 coordinate 16,061, forward strand.
TTTGACTAGGATACCTGGTTAATGTGATTGGAGGTTAATTATTTGACTAGGATACCTGGTTAATGTGATTGGATGTTAGTTATTTGATTAGGATACCTGGTTAATGTGATTGGATGTTATTATTTGACCTGGTTAATGTGATTGGATGTTACCTGGTTAATTGATTGGATGTTAATTATTTGACTAGGATACCTGGTTAATGTGATTGGATGTTAGTTATTTGACTAGGATACCTGGTTAATGTGATTGGATGTTAGTTATTTGATATAGGATACCTGGTTAATGTGATTGGATGTTCATTATTTGACTAGGATACCTGGTTAATGTGATTGGATGTTAATTATTTGACTAGGATACCTGGTTAATGTGATTGGATGTTAATTATTTGACTAGGATACCTGGTTAATGTGATTGGATGTTAGTTATTTGACTAGGATACCTGGTTAATGTGATTGGATGTTAATTATTTGACTAGGATACCTGGTTAATGTGATTGGATGTTAATTATTTGACTAGGATACCTGGTTAATGTGATTGGATGTTAATTATTTGACTAGGATACCTGGTTAATGTGATTGGATGTTAGTTATTTGACTAGGATACCTGGTTAATGTGATTGGATTTTCATTATTTGACTAGGATACCTGGTTAATGTGATTGGAGGTTAATTATTTGACTAGGATACCTGGTTAATGTGATTGGATGTTAGTTATTTGACTAGGATACCTGGTTAATGTGATTGGATGTTAATTATTTGACTAGGATACCTGGTTAATGTGATTGGATGTTAATTATTTGACTAGGATACCTGGTTAATGTGATTGGATGTTAATTATTTGACTAGGATACCTGGTTAATGTGATTGGATGTTAGTTATTTGACTAGGATACCTGGTTAATGTGATTGGATTTTCATTATTTGACTAGGATACCTGGTTAATGTGATTGGAGGTTAATTATTTGACTAGGATACCTGGTTAATGTGATTGGATGTTAGTTATTTGATTAGGATACCTGGTTAATGTGATTGGATGTTAGTTATTTGACTAGGATACCTGGTTAATGTGATTGGATGTTCATTATTTGACTAGGATACCTGGTTAATGTGATTGGAGGTTAATTATTTGACTAGGATACCTGGTTAATGTGATTGGATGTTAATTATTTGACTAGGATACCTGGTTAATGTGATTGGATGTTAATTATTTGACTAGGATACCTGGTTAATGTGATTGGATGTTAGTTATTTGACAAGGATACCTGGTTAATGTGATTGGATGTTAATTATTTGACAAGGATACCTGGTTAATATGATTGGATGTTAATTATTTGACTAGGATACCTGGTTAATGTGATTGGATGTTAATTATTTGACTAGGATACCTGGTTAATGTGATTGGATGTTAATTATTTGACTAGGATACCTGGTTAATGTGATTGGATGTTAATTATTTGACTAGGATACTTGGTTAATGTGATTGGATGTTAATTATTTGACTAGGATACCTGGTTAATGTGATTGGATGTTAGTTATTTGACTAGGATACCTGGTTAATGTGATTGGATGTTAGTTATTTGACTAGGCTTCCTGTATTTGACATTGTGTTGTTATTTTGCTGAACAGTAGATGATATCATTTTATTATTGGGCTGTGAAACGAGGCTACTCGGGCGAGAGACCAAAAAACTCGCCCAAATGTATAGCCCTGTTGGAAAATATAAATGTACTGTTTGAAAATGTGAAGAAATGTAAAAAATAATAATAAAATATATATATATTACCCCAGTTTGGAAAAACCTGCTTTAGAGCAACGGGGTCTAGATGGAATTTGTATTTGTTGTCCTGGCAACTGGACCTTTTTTGGAACACCACGATTTTTTGTCTAACTGAGATTTACTGTCAGGGCCCAGGTCTGTCGGGGCCCAGGTCTGTCAGGGTCCAGGTCTGTCAAGGCCCAGGTCTGTCGGGGCCCAGGTCTGTCAGGGTCCAGGTCTGTCAGGGTCCAGGTCTGTCAGGGCCCAGGTCTGTCAGGGCCCAGGTCTGTCAGGGCCCAGGTCTGTCAGGGTCCAGGTCTGACAGGGCCCAGGTCTGTCAGGGCCCAGGTCTGTCAGGGCCCAGGTCTAACAGGGCCCAGGTCTGTCAGGGCCCAGGTCTGTCAGGGCCCAGGTCTATCAGGGCCCAGGTCTGTCAGGGCCCAGGTCTGTCAGGGCCCAGGTCTGTCAGGGCCCAGGTCTGACAGAATCTGTGCAGAAGATCTAGGTTCTGCTGTAGGCCCTCCTTGGTTGGGGACAGAAGCACCAGATCATCAGCAAACAGTAAACATTTTAAGTCTAGTAGGGTGAGGCTGGGTTCATCTCCATCTCTCTCTCTCTCTCTCTCTATTTCTCTTTCTCTCTTTCTCCATCTCTCTTCTTTTCTCTCTCTCTCCATTTCTCAACTCAATTCAATTCAAGGGCTTTATTGGCACGATAAACATGTGTTAACATTGCCAAAGCAAGTGAGGTAGATAATATACAAAAGTGAAATTAACAATAAAAATTAACAGTAAACATTACACATACAGAAATTTCAAAACACTAAAGATATTACAAATGTCATATTATACATATATATATATATACATACAGTGTTGTAACAATGTACAAATGTTTAAAGAACACAAGGTAAAATAAATAAGCATAAATATGGGTTGTATTTCTCTCTCTCCATATCTCTCTCCATTTGTCTCTCTCTCTCCATATCTCTCAATTTCTCTCTCTCTCTCCATATCTCTCTCTCTCCATCTCTCTCAATTTCGCTCTCTCTCTCCATCTCTCCATATCTCTCCATCTCTCTCCATCTCTCTCTCTGTGTCTCTCTCTCTCTCTGTCTCTCTCTGTCTCTCTCTCTCTGTCTCTCTCTCCATCTCTCTCTCCGTCTCTCTCTCTGTCTCTCTCTCTCTCTCTCTGTCTCTCTCTCTCTCCATCTCTCTCTCTCTGTCTCTCTCTCTCTCCATCTCTCTCTCTCTGTCTCTCTCTCCATCTCTCTCCATCTCTCTCTCTGTCTCTCTCTCTCCATATCTCTCTCTCTCTCTCTCTCTCTCTCTCTCTCTCTCTCTCTCTCTCTCTCTCTCTCTCTCTCTCTCTCTCTCTCTCTCTCTCTCTCTCTCTCTCTCTGTCTCTCTCTCTCCATATCTCTCTCTCTCTCCATCTCTCTCTCTCTGTCTCTCTCTCCATCTCTCTCCATCTCTCTCTCTGTCTCTCTCTCTCCATATCTCTCTCTCTCTCTCTCTCTCTCTCTCTCTCTCTCTCTCTCTCTCTCTCTCTCCTCTCTCTCTGTCTCTCTCTCTCCATATCTCTCTCTCTCTCCATCTCTCTCTCTGTCTCTCTCTCCATCTCTCTCTCTCTAGGTAGACAGGTGGTGCACAGTGGGGTATAAAAGGAGATTTGTTTATTCCCATCCAACAAGAGAAATAAAACACATGATTAGTTTTATTGTATTTGTTAGACAGTAAACATAGTAAAAACATATTCTGAAGGCGGAACATTTCTGCCTTCTGCAACAATTCCAATCAGACAGTCTGACTGTTTCTCTCTCTTGTCGAGGGTTGTAAAAATCATTCTCTTCAAAAGAACTCACTCTTATCTTTTATGTTCTTCAGGGAATCTTTGTACTGATTATAACACATATTGTAGTGTAGCAGCCTTGAAACCCGTTCCCGTAGAGAAGCATGGACGCTGTTAAATGGAGATTCTCAGAACACACTGTAAACGTGTCACAGAGGACCTGTTTTTTGACCCGTGAGGTCGCCACGGTGACAGCGGTGGTTGCCACGACGACGTTCCGTACCTCCTACAGGTGGAAATCCTACTGGTCACGTGTGTTAGACTCTGAAAAATAACATCCAGGAACCTCATAGTCTATCCGATGTCATTAGTTGTATTAACGTTGTGTTCTGAGCCAGGAACCTCATAGTCTATCTGATGTCATTAATTGATGTCATTAGTTGTATTAATAGTCTATCTGATGTCATTAATTGTATTAATGTTGTGTTCTGAGCCAGGAACCTCATAGTCTATCTGATGTCATTAATTGTATTAATGTTGTGTTCTGAGCCAGGAACCTCATAGTCTATCTGATGTCATTAATTGTAGAAAGTCTTAGAAGCGTTTTGATGTATTGATTTAATGATTTAATGTCATGATAAATCACTGTAATGCGTTCTGATTTGGAACTGATAGAATCTTAGGGAGGAGTTCTACTGTTCCATGATTCCATCTGCCTCCCGCCGTGTTCTATCAATGACATCCCTGTTCTGCCGTTGTTTCCATTGATCTTCATATCATTAGATGTAATAAAATGGTAGAATGTGATCTTCGAGGCTCTGCATGTCACATTTATCAAACCAGAGAGAAGAGAAAACTCAGAGGATATTGGCATAACACTCTAAATGGTACAGTATGAACACTGAGTGTACAAAACATTAGGAACACGGGCACCTTCCTAATAACATTGAGTTGTACTCCCTTTTGCCCCCAGAACAGCCTCAGTTTGTTGGGACTTTACAAGGTGTTGAAAGAGGTGATGCTGGCCCATGTTTACTCCAATGCTTCCCACAGATGTGTCATGTTGGCTCGATGTCCTATTGTATTGTGTTTTGTTTAGGTGCTCGATCAGCTTTAATATTAGAGATAGATTGTAGCTTCCGTCAATATAATTGTTTTCATCATTTCCAATCCTCCATATTTCTTAGTAAATATTCAGTACCAGTCAAAAGTAATTTTTAAAAAACATAGTCATAGTATTTCACAATGGTGTTCTATGGGAAGCCCTATTTAATAGGAACCTGGTTGCAGTTCCTATGGTTTCCACTAGATGTCAACAGTCTTTAGAAATTGGTTGATGTTTTTATTTTGAGAAATGAAGAAGTAGGGCTGTTCTTTCTAAGTGTCAAACCAAGTGGACTGTTTGGTGCGCGTGAACTGGAACGCGCTCCACGTTGTTTTTATGCGGGATTGGAAACAGTTTATCTCGTCTTAAATTTTATAGACTATTTACGTTTTAGGATACTTTAGGTTGGATTAGGAACATAGATACCTGAGGTTGGATTAGGAACATAGATACCTTAGGTTGGATTAGGAACATAGATACCTGAGGTTGGATTAGGAACATAGATACCTTAGGTTGGATTAGGAACATAGATACCTGAGGTTGGATTAGGAACATAGATACCTTAGGTTGGATTAGGAACATAGTTACCTTAGGTTGGATTAGGAACATAGATACCTTAGGTTGGATTAGGAACATAGATACCTTAGGTTGGATTAGGAACATAGATACCTTAGGTTGGATTAGGAACATAGATACCTTAGTTTGGATTAGGAACATAGTTACCTTAGGTTGGATTAGGAACATAGATACCTTAGGTTGGATTAGGAACATAGATACCTTAGGTTGGATTAGGAACATAGATACCTTAGTTTGGATTAGGAACATAGTTACCTTAGGTTGGATTAGGAACATAGATACCTTAGGTTGGATTAGGAACATAGATACCTTAGGTTGGATTAGGAACATAGATACCTTAGGTTGGATTAGGAACATAGTTACCTTAGTTTGGATTAGGAACATAGATACCTTAGTTTGGATTAGGAACATAGATACCTTAGGTTGGATTAGGAACATAGATACCTTAGTTTGGATTAGGAACATAGTTACCTGAGGTTGGATTAGGAACATAGATACCTTAGGTTGGATTAGGAACGTTGTTTGAAATGGTTGGACCAAGTTGTTGTTACGTTAGGTTGGATTAGGAACATAGATACCTGAGGTTGGATTAGGAACATAGATACCTGAGGTTGGATTAGGAACATAGATACCTGAGGTTGGATTAGGAACATAGATACCTTAGGTTGGATTAGGAACGTTGTTACCTGAGGTTGGATTAGGAACATAGTTACCTTAGTTTGGATTAGGAACATAGTTACCTTAGGTTGGATTAGGAACGTTGATACCTGAGGTTGGATTAGGAACGTTGATACCTGAGGTTGGATTAGGAACATAGATACCTTAGGTTGGATTAGGAACGTTGATACCTTAGGTTGGATTAGGAACAATGTTTGAAATGTTTGGACCAAGTTTACAGGTCATTTATTAGATACTTTGTAGGCATTGGGGATATAAAGAAGGACATTATCGAACAAAAGGACCATTTGTGATGTTTCTGGGACATTTTGGAGTGCCAACAGAAGAAGATCTTCAGAGGTAAAGGCATGAATTATATCGTTATTTCTGACTTTTGTGTCGCCACCTGCCTGGTTGAAAATAATTTTCATGTGATTGTATGCGGGGGCGCTGTCCTCAGATAATCGCATGGTTTGCTTTCGCCGTAAAGCCTTTTCGAAATCTGACACCGCGGCTGGATTAACAAGAAGGGAAGCTTTATTTTTATGTATTACACTTATATTTTCGGTTATGTTGAATATTGATATTTCTGTAGTTTGAATTTGGCGCTCTGCCATTTCACTGGATGGTGTCAAATCGATCCCGCTAGAGGGATTGGCGCGCGAAGGGATCAATAACAGGTTCAAAATCCTTCTTGAACCCGTCTCCTCCTCTTCATCTACATGTCTCCTCCCCTTCATCTACACGTCTCCTCCTCTTCATCTACATGTCTCCTCCTCTTCATCTACACTGATTGAAGTGGATTTAACAAGTGACATCAACAAGGGATCTTAGCTTTCACCTGGATTCACCTGGTCGGTCTATGTCATGGAAAAAGATGGTGTTCCTAATGTTTTGCTCACTCCGTGTTTAGTAGTTGCATAAGTATTCAGCCCCTTTGTTTAGGCCTAGATTAGTTCAGGAGTGAAACGTGGCTTAACAAATCACTCGTTTACATGAATAATAGTGATTGACATGATTTTTGAATGACAACCCCTTTTCGCTGTCCCTCATATATTCAACACCTGTAAGGTCCCTCGGTCAAGTATTTCATTTCAAGGACGGATTCGACTTCAAAGTCCAGGGAGCTTTTCAAAAGCCTCATAAAGAAGGGAAGTGATTGGTAGATTAAAAAAATAATAATAATAATCTGACATTGAATATCTCTTCATTATGCTGTGGATTATATATTAAACCCCCCAGACAGATCAACATTAATAATTATGCTGTGGATTATATATTAAACCCCCCCAGACAGATCAACATTAATCATTATGCTGTGGATTATATATTAAACCCCCCAGACAGATCAACATAATCATTATGCTGTGGATTATATATTAAACCCCCCCAGACAGATCAACATTAATCATTATGCTGTGGATTATATATTAAACCCCCCAGACAGATCAGAGATAATAATTATGCTGTGGATTATATATTAAACCCCCAGACAGATCAACATTAATCATTATGCTGTGGATTATATATTAAACCCCCCAGACAGATCAACATTAATAATTATGCTGTGGATTATATATTAAACCCCCCAGACAGATCAACATTAATAATTATGCTGTGGATTATATATTAAACCCCCAGACAGATCAACATAATAATTATGCTGTGGATTATATATTAAACCCCCCAGACAGATCAGAGATAATAATTATGCTGTGGATTATATATTAAACCCCCAGACAGATCAGAGATAATAATTATGCTGTGGATTATATATTAAACCCCCCAGACAGATCAGAGATAATAATTATGCTGTGGATTATATATTAAACCCCCCAGACAGATCAACATTAATCATTATGCTGTGGATTATATATTAAACCCCCCAGACAGATCAACATTAATAATTATGCTGTGGATTATATATTAAACCCCCCAGACAGATCAACATTAATCATTATGCTGTGGATTATATATTAAACCCCCCAGACAGATCAACATTAATCATTATGCTGTGGATTATATATTAAACCCCCCAGACAGATCAACATTAATCATTATGCTGTGGATTATATATTAAACCCCCAGACAGATCAACATTAATCATTATGCTGTGGATTATATATTAAACCCCCCAGACAGATCAACATTAATCATTATGCTGTGGATTATATATTAAACCCCCCAGACAGATCAACATTAATAATTATGCTGTGGATTATATATTAAACCCCCAGACAGATCAACATTAATAATTATGCTGTGGATTATATATTAAACCCCCAGACAGATCAGACATTAACATGAGCTGCAGGATTAGGAATTAAACTGCTCAGGGATGTTGCCATGACATTAACATTACATTTACATTTAGTATTAAACCCCCAGACAGATCCATGACGCTGTATATATATTTATTAAACTGCTCAGGGATGTTGCCATGACGCCGTATATATTTATTAAACTGCTCAGGGATGTTGCCATGACGCCGTATATATATATTAAACTGCTCAGGGATGTTGCCATGACGCCGTATATATATATTAAACTGCTCAGGGATGTTGCCATGACGCCGTATATATATATTAAACTGCTCAGGGATGTTGCCATGACGCCGTATATATTTATTAAACTGCTCAGGGATGTTGCCATGACGCCGTATATATATATTAAACTGCTCAGGGATGTTGCCATGACGCCGTATATATTTATTAAACTGCTCAGGGATGTTGCCATGACGCCGTATATATATATTAAACTGCTCAGGGATGTTGCCATGACGCCGTATATATTTATTAAACTGCTCAGGGATGTTGCCATGACGCCGTATATATTTATTAAACTGCTCAGGGATGTTGCCATGACGCCGTATATATATATTAAACTGCTCAGGGATGTTGCCATGACGCCGTATATATATATATTAAACTGCTCAGGGATGTTGCCATGACGCCGTATATATTTATTAAACTGCTCAGGGATGTTGCCATGACGCCGTATATATTTATTAAACTGCTCAGGGATGTTGCCATGACGCCGTATATATTTATTAAACTGCTCAGGGATGTTGCCATGACGCCGTATATATATATTAAACTGCTCAGGGATGTTGCCATGACGCCGTATATATTTATTAAACTGCTCAGGGATGTTGCCATGACGCCGTATATATATATTAAACTGCTCAGGGATGTTGCCATGACGCCGTATATATTTATTAAACTGCTCAGGGATGTTGCCATGACGCCGTATATATTTATTAAACTGCTCAGGGATGTTGCCATGACGCTGTATATATATATTAAACTGCTCAGGGATGTTGCCATGACGCCGTATATATTTATTAAACTGCTCAGGGATGTTGCCATGACACCGTATATATATATTAAACTGCTCAGGGATGTTGCCATGACGTGTATATATTTATTAAACTGCTCAGGGATGTTGCCATGACGCCGATATATATTTATTAAACTGCTCAGGGATGTTGCCATGACGCTGTATATATTTATTAAACTGCTCAGGGATGTTGCCATGACGCCGTATATATATATTAAACTGCTCAGGGATGTTGCCATGACGCCGTATATATTTATTAAACTGCTCAGGGATGTTGCCATGACGCCGTATATATTTATTAAACTGCTCAGTGATGTTGCCATGACGCCGTATATATATATTAAACTGCTCAGGGATGTTGCCATGACGCCGTATATATTTATTAAACTGCTCAGGGATGTTGCCATGACGCCGTATATATTTATTAAACTGCTCAGGGATGTTGCCATGACGCCGTATATATTTATTAAACTGCTCAGGGATGTTGCCATGACGCCGTATATATATATTAAACTGCTCAGGGATGTTGCCATGACGCCGTATATATTTATTAAACTGCTCAGGGATGTTGCCATGACGCCGTATATATTTATTAAACTGCTCAGGGATGTTGCCATGACGCTGTATATATATTTATTAAACTGCTCAGGGATGTTGCCATGACGCCGTATATATTTATTAAACTGCTCAGGGATGTTGCCATGACGCTGTATATATATATATTAAACTGCTCAGGGATGTTGCCATGACGCCGTATATATATTTATTAAACTGCTCAGGGATGTTGCCATGACGCCGTATATATTTATTAAACTGCTCAGGGATGTTGCCATGACGCTGTATATATATATTAAACTGCTCAGGGATGTTGCCATGACGCCGTATATATTTATTAAACTGCTCAGGGATGTTGCCATGACGCCGTATATATTTATTAAACTGTTCAGGGATGTTGCCATGACGCCGTATATATTTATTAAACTGCTCAGGGATGTTGCCATGACGCCGTATATATTTATTAAACTGCTCAGGGATGTTGCCATGACGCCGTATATATTTAATAAACTGCTCAGGGATGTTGCCATGACGCTGTATATATATATATTAAACTGCTCAGGGATGTTGCCATGACGCCGTATATATTTATTAAACTGCTCAGGGATGTTGCCATGACGCCGTGTATATTTATTAAACTGCTCAGGGATGTTGCCATGATGCCGTTGGTGGGTTTTTTAAACAGCTACAGGTGTCTGTAACATTGGTAGAACACTTATAGGGATCAACAAATTGTAGTGATTCCACAATGTAACTTAAAGACGATTACAAATGCACGGAATAAAAAATATTGGGTTTTATAATATATTAAATTTATAAGTTTATATCTTGTATTTAATTGTTTTATACTAAATGGTTCCCTATCCCCTAAAATGATAGTATACTAAACTGGAGCACTGTGGGCCCTGGTCATAAATATTAAACTATAAAAGGAATTGGGCTGTTTAGGATATAAACTGCGTGAGAGAACAATAGACTGTGTATAGCCGAGAGAGAGAGAAGGAGAGCTCAGAGGATGAGAGATGAGAGAGAGAGATTTAGAAACTGCTCAGAGGATGTTGCCATGAGAATAGATATTTATTAAACTGCTCAGGGATGGTGCCATGGGACGCACAGAACAAGGAACAAAGAGAGGGGAGGGGAGAGAGGAGAGAGAGAGAGGTGGGGCTGGATGTTGCCAGACGCTGTATATAGATATTAAACTGAGAGGGATGTTGCCATGATGAGAGGTGGGTTTTTTAAACAGCTAAACAGGTGTCTGTGACGGAGAACACTGAGGAGGGATCAAGAACATTGTAGTGATTCCACAATAAAACTTAAAAGACGACAGGGGGGCCTGACAAATGAAGCACAGAATAAAAATATTGGGTTTTCCCCTAACAATATTATTTATAAGTTTATCCAGAACCCAGGATTAACACAGCGGGCGCTGGAGCACAATGGATTTAATTGTTCAGTACCTCCTACTTTTGGTTCCCTAATCCTCCCCTTGACAGTAGACTGCTGGAATGTTCCCTGTGTCTCACAATAGAACAGACAAAGGAATTGGGTTCTAGGAGTCCTACAGCTGTGTCCTAGACACTACCAGTGTTCAACAGAGTCCTACAGCTGAGAGAGACACTACCAGTGTTCTACAGAGTCCTACAGCTGAGACTGAGACACTACCAGGTTCTACAGAGTCCTACAGCTGTCCTAGACACTACCAGTGTTCTACAGAGAAGAGACAGCTGTCATAGACACTACCAGTGTTCTACAGAGAGACAATTTGTCCTAACACTACCAGTGTTCAACAGAAGTCCTACAGTCTTGTTCCAGACACTACCAGTGTTCAACAGAGTCCTACTGCTGTCCAGACACTACCAGGGTTCTACAGAGTCCTACAGCTGGTCCAGACACGACCAGTGTTCTACAGAGTCCTACAGCTGTCCTAGAACTGCCAGGGTTGTTTCCACAGAGTCCACAGCTGTCCTAGACACGAGACAGTGTTCTGCAGTGTCTACAGCTGTAGAACAGACACTACCAGTGTTCTACAGAGTCCTACAGCTGTCCTAGACACTACCAGTGTTCAACAGAGTCCTACAGCTGTCCTAGACACTACCAGTGTTCTACAGAGTCCTACAGCTGTCCTAGACACTACCAGTGTTCTACAGAGTCCTACAGCTGTCCTAGACACTACCAGTGTTCAACAGAGTCCTACAGCTGTCCTAGACACTACCAGTGTTCAACAGAGTCCTACAGCTGTCATGTATTAGACTCTCTCTCTCTCTCTCTCTCCCCCTTTCTTAGACACTACCAGTGTTCTACAGAGTCCTACAGCTGTCCTAGACACTACCAGTGTTCTACAGAGTCCTACAGCTGTGTCCTAGACACTACCAGTGTTCTACAGAGTCCTACAGCTGTCCTAGACACTACCAGTGTTCAACAGAGTCCTACAGCTGTGTCCTAGACACTACCAGTGTTCTACAGAGTCCTACAGCTGTCCTAGCATTGAGCATTGAAAATCGGTTATATTTCTTCGCCATACATTTTCTTGAATTTCCAATGCTTCCTGACTGTCTAGCTTTTCATTTGTGTGATTATAATAATAATAATAATAATAATAAATTACATTTTTAAATCAAATATCAGCTGGACACAGTCTGGAAACTGGATGAAGGAAGGTTCATTTTAATAAGGATCGGCCCCTTCTTTTTCATTTTCCACCTAAAATGACAAACCCAAATCTATCTGCCTGTATCTCAGGCCCTGAAGCAAGGATTTGCATATTATTAGCTTAGTGTTCGGTTAGTTAGAGTATGGTACCATTTGAAAGGAACCACTTTGAAGTTTATGGAAACGTGAAAGGAATGTCGGAGAATAAAACACAATAGATCTGGTTGTAACGGTTTTCTAGGTGTGAAAGAGAGTCGGACCGAAATGCAGCGTGGAGATTGCGATCCATGTTTAATGAACAAACGTAACACGAATATAAATACAAAACCTACAAAACAATAAACATAATGAAAACCGAAACAGCCTAATACTGGTGCAAACTAACACACAGAACAAGGAACAAAGACACTAAGGACAATCACCCACAATACAACCAAAGACTATGGCTGCCTAAATATGGTTCCCAATCAGAGACAACGATAAACACCTGCCTCTGATTGAGAACCACTTCAGACAGCCATAGACTTACCTAGAACACCCCACTAAGCTACAATCCCACTACATACACACCACAATACAAAACCCATGTCACACCCTGGCCTGACCAAATAAATGAAGCTAAACACAAAATACTTTGACCAGGGTGTGACAGAAGTTTAGTGACAGAACCCCCCTCCCCTAAGGTGTGGACTCACTTAGGGTGGGCGTCTGTCCATGGTGGCGGCTCCGGCGCGGGACGTGGACCCCACTCACTCAATGTCTTAGTCCCCTCTCCTCTCGTCCTTGGATAGTCCACCCTCGCCACCAACCATGGCCTAGTAGTCCTCACCCAGAACCCCACTGGACTGAGGCAGCTCGGGACTGAGGGGCAGCTCGGGACTGAGGCAGCTCGGGACTTAGGGGCAGCTCGGGACTTAGGGGCAGCTCGGGACTGAGGCAGCTCGGGACTGAGGCAGCTCGGGACTGAGGGCAGCTCGGGACTGAGAGGCAGCTCGGGACTGAGGGGCAGCTCGGGACTGAGGGGAGCTCGGGACTGGGGGCAGACTCGGGACTGAGGGGCAGCTCGGACAGCTGGGAGGCAGCTCGAGGACTACCACTACTAGAGGACACCAATAAGAAGAGACAGTATTGTTGGTCCAGAAACCACTACTAAAGGACACCAATAAGAAGAGACAGTATTGTTGGTCCAGAAACCACTACTAAAGGACACCAATAAGAAGAGACAGTATTGTTGGTCCAGAAACACTACTAAAGGACACCAATAAGAAAGACAGTACAGAAACCACTACTAAAGGACACCAATAAGAAGAGACAGTATTGTTGGTCCAGAAACCACTACTAAAGGACACCAATAAGAAGAGACAGTATTGTTGGGCCAGAAACCACTACTAAAGGACAGCAATAAGAAGAGACAGTATTGCTGGGCCAGAAACCACTACTAAAGGTCCCTTCCCTACCATTGGTCTCTGTCTATATAGACCTCTAGATATATCATCTCTGTCCCGGCTAGAGCTGTCCACTTCATATCCACACCGTGTCTACCCAGGCATAACAAAATAACATGCTGTGCATGAAAGGGAGAATTTCTCCTATTTACTTTAAATTACACATATCATTACAGGTAATAGAGAAATTCTGCTGTGCTGGCACAGTTAACGTGCTCAGCAGGCAGGAGAACAATATTGTCAAAAGAAAAAACATGTATTAGACTCTCTCTCTCTCTCTCTCTCTCTCTCTCTCTCTCTCTCTCTCTCTCTCTCTCTCTCTCTCTCCTCTCTCTCTCTCTCTCTCTCTGTCTCTCTCTCTCTCTCTCTCTCTCTCTTCTCTCTCTCTCTCTTCTCCCCTCTCTCTCTCTCTCTCTCTCTCTCTTCTCTCTCTCTCTCTCTCTCTCTCTCTCTCTCTCTCTCTCTCTCTCTCCCTTTCTCTCTCTCTTTCTCTTTCTCTCTCTCTCTTTGTCTCTCTCTCTCTCTCTCCTTCTAGCTTCTCTCTCTTTCTTTCAAAGACTTTTCCCTTTTCTCTCCTAGTGATTACATTTTAGAGTACAAAGACTCAATGTTCAGGAAAACTACTCCAGCATAGCAGCCTTAGTTAATATAACTCTTGATTATCTCAGCTTAATCTTCCTATTTAGCCAGTGCTTCAGAACTCTGGAGAGTCAAAGACTAGCTTGGTGTCTCTTTGGTTAGAGTACAAAGACTAGCTTAGTCTCTCAGTCTATTTACATTCTCCTCTCTTTAATTTTTAACATTTGCATAATGATTACATTTTAGAGGCATCAATGTCAGAGTACAAACTACCCAGCATAGCAGCATCAGTTAGATAGAGTATGGATTAGTACAAAGACTAGCTTATTTAGCCAGTAGCTTCAGAACTCTGGAGAGTACAAAGACTAGCTCTGGTTCCCTCGGTTAGTTAGTAGTACTAAAGACAAACCTATTCCTAGTTAGATAGAGTATGGAGAGTACAAAGACTAGCTTAGTGTTCGGTTAGTTAGAGTACAAAGACTAGCTTAGTTCAGTTTAGAGTATGGAGAGTACAAAGACTAGCTTAGTGTTCGGTTAGTTAGAGTACAAAGACTAGCTTAGTGTTCAGTTAGATAGAGTATGGAGAGTACAAAGACTAGCTTAGTGTTCGTTAGTTAGAGTATGGAGAGTACAAAGACTAGCTTAGTGTTCGGTTAGTTAGAGTACAAAGACTAGCTTAGTGTTCGGTTAGTACAAAGACTAGCTTAGAGTACAAAGACTAGCTTAGTGTTCGGTTAGTTAGAGTACAAAAAGACTAGCTTAGTGTTCGGTTAGTTAGAGTACAAAGACTAGCTTAGTGTTCGGTTAGTTAGAGTACAAAGACTAGCTTGTTAGTACAAAGACTCTTGTTTCGGTTAGTTAGTATAGAGTACAAAGACTAGCTTAGTGCTCGGTTAGTTAGAGTACAAAGACAAGTTTAGCTCCAGCCATCAGGGTACAAAGACTAGCTTAGTTTAGTTAGTACAGTACAAAGACTAGCTTAGTGTTCGGTTAGTTAGAGTACAAAGACTAGCCGCTAGCTAGTTAACTCACTGTTAGTTAGAGTACAAAGACTAGTAGTGTTCAGTTACTATTTACAAAGACTCAGTGTTCGGCTAGTTAGTATAGAGTACACTGACTAGCTTAGTGTTCAGTTAGTTAGTCAGTACAAAGACTAGCTTAGTGTTCTGTTAGTTAACTCACTGGAGAGTACAAAGACTAGCTATAAGCGCTGTCAGTTAGTTAGAGTACGGAGAGTACAAAGACAAGCTTAGCTTTCAGTTAGATAGAGTATGGAGAGTACAAAGACTAGCTTAGTGCTCGGTTAGTTAGAGTACGGAGAGTACAAAGACTAGCTTAGCGTTCGGTTAGTTACAGATTCTAAATAGATTATCACTAACCTGTTCTTATTGGACTACCAACCCACTCTAACCATCATTAATCTAAACATCCACCTTCAGACCAACTAGACAGCTTGTTACCTGTCAGTCTCTGTTCTCCTTGGTATAGATATTACAACTCTGACAGTCCCATGTGCTGCCGGAGGGTTTTGGACTTCCAACCCCTTTAAACATTGTGGGTTTGAGCTCCAGCCATCAGGGCTATAACATTGGATTAGTTTAGTAGTACAGTATAACTCCCTGTCCTGTTACCCCCTGCTATAACTCCCTGTCCTGTTACCCCCCTGCTATAACTCACTGTCCTGTTACCCCCCTGCTATAACTCACTGTCCTGTTACCCCCTGCTATAACTCACTGTCCTGTTACCCCTGCTATAACTCACTGTCCTGTTACCCTCCACTGTTACCCCCTGCTATAACTCACTGTCCTGTTACCCCCTGCTATAACTCACTGTCCTGTTACCCCCTGCTATAACTCACTGTCCTGTTACCCCCTGCTATAACTCACTGTCCTGTTACCCCCTGCTATAACTCACTGTCCTGTTACCCCCTGCTATAACTCACTGTCCTGTTACCCCCTGCTATAACTCACTGTCCTGTTACCCCCTGCTATAACTCACTGTCCTGTTACCCCCTGCTATAACTCACTGTCCTGTTACCCCCTGCTATAACTCACTGTCCTGTTACCCCCTGCTATAACTCACTGTCCTGTTACGAGGGGTTAGACTGGGAGCCCCTGCTGTTCTGATAACTCATGTCCTGTTACCCCCTGCTATAACTCACTGTCCTGTTACCCCCTGCTATAACTCACTGTCCTGTTACCCCCTGCTATAACTCACTGTCCTGTTACCCCCTGCTATAACTCACTGTCTAGATGTTGAAGAGGGGTTAGACTGGGAGCTTCCAGAGACCATCGTGCTGTTCTGACTGTCTAGATTGAAGAGGGGTTAGACTGGGGGCTTACAGAGACCATCGTGTACAATGACTAGCTTAGTGTTCTGTTCTGACTGTCTAGATGTTGAAGAGGGGTTAGACTGGGGGCTTACAGAGACCATCGTGCTGTTCTGACTGTCTAGATGATGAAGAGGGGTTAGACTGGGGGCTTACAGAGACCATCGTGCTGTTCTGACTGTCTAGATGTTGAAGAGGGGTTAGACTGAGGGCTTACAGAGACCATCGTGCTGTTCTGACTGTCTAGATGTTGAAGAGGGGTTAGACTGAGAGCTTACAGAGACCATCGTGCTGTTCTGACTGTCTAAATGTTGAAGAGGGGTTAGACTGGGGGCTTAAAGCGACCATCGTGCTGTTCTGACTGTCTGGACACATCCTATGCTACCAGGTACTTTATACGAAGGGCCTATAGAAAAATCATTTTCTAATCACTTTACACACAGCTATGATACTCTAAACATTCACATACAATGTCAAAGAAGAGAGTAGAGAGAGAGAGAGAGAGAGAGAGAGGGAGAGAGAGAGAGAGAGAGAGAGAGAGGGAGAGAGAGAGAGAGAGAGAGAGAGAGAGAGAGAGAGAGAGAGAGAGAGAGAGAGAGAGAGAGGGAGAGAGAGAGAGAGCCAGAGAGAGAGGGAGAGACGGAGAGAGAGAGAGAGAGAGAGAGAGAGAGAGAGAGAGAGAGAGAGAGAGAGGGACGGACGGAGAGAGAGAGGAGGGAGGGAGGGGGAGAAAAGGAGAGAGAGAGACTGAGAGGGAAGGGGGAGAAAGAGAGAGAGAGGGGGGGGAGAGAGAGAAACTGTGTGTGAGAACAGCAAAGAGCCTAAAAGCTTTTCTCCTCTCATCTACCTTTTCAATACCCCCTCTCTCTTTCTCTCTCCTGCTAGCACTCTTATCAGTATGAATTCGTTTCCATTCAAAGTGCTCCTCTCCTCTCCTTTCTGCATGGTGAGTCAAAGCCCTGGTTGTGTTCTGGATGTGTGCAGAGCTGATGGAGGCGGTGACACCTTAAAGTCCTTTATTCTCTGAGTTGGAGAAGCT
Source organism: Oncorhynchus gorbuscha (assembly GCF_021184085.1). Classification (NCBI taxonomy): domain Eukaryota; kingdom Metazoa; phylum Chordata; class Actinopteri; order Salmoniformes; family Salmonidae; genus Oncorhynchus; species Oncorhynchus gorbuscha. Next base: position 33,881 of record NC_060197.1, read on the forward strand.
TTCCTCAGGCTCTCTGCTCTCTTCTATTCTTCCTCTCCTCTCTTCTTCCTCTCCTATCCTCTCTTCTTCCTCTCCTCTCTTCTTCCTCCCATCCCATCTCCTCTCCTCTTCTTCCTCTCCTCCCATCTCCTCTCCTCTATTCTTCCTCTCATCTCTTCTCCTCCTCTCCTCTTCTTCCTCCCCTCCATCCCATCTCCTCTCCTCCTCTCCTCTCCTCCTCTCCTCTCCCTCCTCATCTCATCTCATCTCATCTCATCTCCTGTCCTCTCCTCTCCTCTCCCTCCCCTCCCCTCCTCTCCTCTCCTCTCCTGTCCTCTCTCCTCCCATCTCCTTCCTCTCCTCCTCCCATTCTTCCTCTCCTCTCTTCCCATCTCCTTCCTCTCCTATCCTCTCCTATCCTATCCTCTATTCTTCCTCTCCTCTCCTCTCCTTCTTCCTCTCCTCTCTTCTTCTTCCCCTCCCATCCCATCTCCTCCCATCCCATCTCCTCTCCTCTCCTCTTCCTCCCTCCTCCCTCTCATCCCATCTCATCTCCTCTCTCTCCTCTCCTCTCCTCCCATCTCCTCCTCTCCTCCTCTCCTCTCCTCTCTCCTCTCCTCTCTCCTCTCCTCTCCTCTCCTCTCATCTCTCCTCTCCTCCTCCTCTCCTCTCCTCTCTCTCCTCTCCTCTCTCCCTCCTATCCTCCTCTATTCTTCCTCTCCTCTCCTCTTCCCTCCTCTTTTCTTCCTCCCCTCCCTCTCTCCTCTCTCTCCTTCTTCCTCTCCTCTCATCCCATCTCCTCTTCTCTCCTCTCTCTCCTTTCCCTCCCCTCCCATCTCCTCTCCTCTCCTCTCCTCTCCTCTCCTCTCTCTTCTTCCTCTCCTATCCTATCCTCTCTTCTTCCTCTTCCTCCTCCTCCCTTCTCCTCTCCCATCCTCTCTCTCCTCTCCTCTCTTCCTCCCATCCCATCCTCTCTCTCTCCTCTCTTCTTCCTCTCTCCTCCTCCCCTCCCTCTTCCTCTCCTCTCCTCTCCTCTCCTCTCCTCTCCTCTCCTCTCCTCTCCTCTCCTCTCCTCTCCTCTCCTCTCCTCTCCTCTCCTCTCCTCTCCTCTCCTCTCCTCTCACATTTCATTACATTTAAGTCATTTAGCAGACGCTCTTATCCAGAGCGACTTACAAATTGGTGCATTCACCTTATGACATCCAATGAGTCATCGAGCCACAGAGCGGGAGGGGAGGACCGAGCCGGCCTGGAGGATAGGGGACATAGAAAGTCAAAGGATGCAGAGAGGGAGGAGAGGAGGGTTGAGGAGGCAGAATCAGGAGATAGGTTGGAGAAGGTTTGAGCGGAGGGAAGAGATGATAGGATGGAAGAGGAGAGAGTAGCGGGGGAGAGAGAGCGAAGGTTGGGACGGCGCGATACCATCCGAGTAGGGGCAGTGTGGGAGGTGTTGGATGAGAGCGAGAGGGAAAAGGATACAAGGTAGTGGTCGGAGACTTGGAGGGGAGTTGCAATGAGGTTAGTGGAAGAACAGCATCTAGTAAAGATGAGGTCGAGCGTATTGCCTGCCTTGTGAGTAGGGGGGAAGGTGAGAGGGTGAGGTCAAAAGAGGAGAGGAGTGGAAAGAAGGAGGCAGAGAGGAATGAGTCAAAGGTAGACGTGGGGAGGTTAAAGTCACCCAGAACTGTGAGAGGTGAGCCGTCCTCAGGAAAGGAGCTTATCAAGGCATCAAGCTCATTGATGAACTCTCCGAGGGAACCTGGAGGGCGATAAATGATAAGGATGTTAAGCTTGAAAGGGCTGGTAACTGTGACAGCATGGAATTCAAAGGAGGCGATAGACAGATGGGTAAGGGGAGAAAGAGAGAATGACCACTTGGGAGAGATGAGGATCCCGGTGTGCGAGAACACGTGGGCGGACGAAGAGAGAGCAGTAGGAGTAGCAGTGTTGTCTGTGGTGATCCATGTTTCCGTTAGTGCCAAGAAGTCGAGGGACTGGAGGGAGGCATAGGCTGAGATGAACTCTGCCTTGTTGACCGCAGATCGGCAATTCCAGAGGCTACCGGAGACCTGGAACTCCACGTGGGTCGTGCGCGCTGGGACCACCAGATTAGGGTGGCCGCGGCCACGCGGTGTGGAGCGTTTGTATGGTCTGTGCAGAGAGGAGAGAACAGGGATAAACAGACACATAGTTAACAGGCTACAGAAGAGGCTACGCTAATGCAAAGGAGATTGGAATGACAAGTGGACTACACGTCTCGAATGTTCAGAAAGTTAAGCTGCGTAGCAAGAATCTTATTGACTAAAATGATTAAAATGATACAGTACTGCTGAAGTAGGCTAGCTGGCAGTGGGTGCGTTGTTGACACTACACTAATCAAGTCGTTCCGTTGAGTGTAATAGTTTCTACAGTGCTGCTATTCGGGGGCTAGCTGGCTAGCTAGTAGTGTTGTTTACGTTACGTTGCGCGTTAAAAGAACGACAATAGCTGGCTAGCTAACCTAGAAAATCGCTCTAGACTACACAATTATCTTTGATACAAATACGGCTATGTAGCTAGCTATGTAGCTAGCTACGATCAAACAAATCAAACCGTTGTACTGTGATGAAATGAAATGAAAATGTGATACTACCTGTGAATGCGACCGGGTTGTTGAGTTCTATTCAGAAGACGTTGGCTAGCGTCAGAGTCTCCTACGTTAAGGACAACAAATAGCTGGCTAGCTAACCTCGGTAAATTAAGATAATCACTCTAAGACTACACACTCTAAACCTAAACAACACAATTATCTTGGAACGAAGATACGAAGACAGCAAAGACAGCTATGTAGCTAGCTAACACTACACTGATCAAGTCGTTCAGTTGAGTGTAATAGTTTTCCCAGTGCAGCTAATCAGTGGACGTTAGCTAGCTGGCTAGTGAAGACTACGTTAGGACGGCGAAATACGATAATTACGCAATTATCTTTGATACAAAGACGGCTATGTAGCTAGCTGAGAAGAAATTGCTAAGATTAGACAAATCAAACCGTTGTGCTATAATGAAATGTAAAAAGTTATACTACCTGCGGGAGCGAAGCGCCGATGCGACCACTCGCTCCAAACCGGAACCTCTCCTCTCCTCTCTTTTAACTCTCCTCTCATCTCCTCTCCTCTCCTCTCCTCTCCTCTCCTCTCCTCTCCTCTCCTCTCCTCTCCTCTCCTCTCCTCTCCTCTCCTCTATTCTTCCTCTCCTCTCTTCTTCCTCTCCTCTCATCCCATCTCCTCTCCTCTCCTCTCATCTTCTCCTCCCTCCTCTCCTCTCCTCTCCTCTCTCTCCTCTCCTCTCCTCTCCTCTCCTGTCCTGTCCTGTCCTGTCCTGTCCTCTCCTCTCCTCTCCTCTCCTCTCATCCCATCTCCTCTCCTCTCCTCTCATCTCTCCTCTCCTCTCCTCTCCTCTCCTCTCCTCTCCTCCTCTCCTCTCTCTCCTCTCCTCTCCTCTCCTCTCCTCTCCTCTCCTCTCCTCTCCCTCTCCTCTCCTCTCCTCTCCTCTCTCCTCTCCTCTTTTCTTCCTCTCCTCTCTTCTTCCTCTCCTCTCTTCTTCCTCTCCTCTCCTCTCTTCTTCCTCCCCTCGAATCCCATCCTCTCCTCTCCTCTCCTCTCCTCTCCTCTCCTCTCCTCTCCTCTCCTCTCCTCTCCTCTCCTCTCCTCTCCCTCCTCTCCTCTCCTCTTCTTTCTCCCCTCCCCTCCCCTCCCATCCCATCTCCTCTCCTCTCCTCTCATCCCCCTCTCCTCTCCTCTCCTCTCTTCTTTCTCCCCTCCCCTCCCCTCCCATCCCATCTCCTCTCCTCTCCTCTCATCACCCTCTCCTCTCCTCTCGTCTCCTCTCCTCTCCTGTCCTCTACTTTCCCCTAGATGCGTGGGTAGAAGAGAGAGAACCTGTAAGGCTCCTGGGTAGCTTTAATATTGTCAGAAAGTTAAATGTTGATGCCACTGGGCCAGATTGTTAATGCAGGAACAACTTTGTTTATGTTCAGGTAAATAGCTCGTAGACCCACAGGGGGAATTCTGTTTCCTGAAGACGAGGATAAACAACTTAGTGTTTACAAATGAATGTCTCACCTCAGGTCGGAGAGAAGCGTCTGTTCAGGTGATCGCCTATAACTTTTAATCAGCCTTGAACAACTGCATTCAACCAACTCACAAACTACCCAGGAGAAACTATCAAACAGGAACTATTAAACAGGAGCTATCAAACAGGAAAACAGGAACTATCAAACAGGAACTATCACACAGGAACTATCAAACAGGAACTATCACACAGGAACTATCAAACAGGAACTATCAAACAGGAACTATCAAACAGGAACTATCAAACAGGAACTATCAAACAGGAACTATTAAACAGGAACTATTAAACAGGAACTATCAAACAGGAACTATCAAACAGGAACTATCAAACAGGAACTATCAAACAGGAACTATCAAACAGGAACTATCAAACAGGAACTATCAAACAGGAACTATCAAACAGGAACTATCAAACAGGAACTAAACAGGAACTATCAAACAGGAACTATCAAACAGGAACTATCACACAGGAACTATCAGGAAATCAAACAGGAACTATCAAACAGGAACTATCAAACAGGAACTATCAAACAGGAACTATCAAACAGGAACTATCAAACAGGAACTATCAAACAGGAACTATCAAACATGAACTATTAAACAGGAACTATCAAACAGGAACTATCAAACAGGAACTATCAAACAGGAACTATCAAACAGGAACTATCAGGAACTATCAAACAGGAACTATCAAACAGGAACTATCACACAGGAACTATCAAACAGGAACTATCACACAGGAACTATCAAACAGGAACTATCAAACAGGAACTATCACACAGGAACTATCACACAGGAACTATCAAACAGGAACTATCAAACAGGAACTATCAACACAGGAACTATCACACAGGAACTATCACACAGGAACTATCACACAGGAACTATCACACAGGAACTATCAAACAGGAACTATCAAACAGGAACTATCAAACAGGAACTATCACACAGGAACTATCAAACAGGAACTATCAAACAGGAACTATCAATGAGGAACTATCACACAGGAACTATCACACAGGAACTATCACACAGGAACTATCAAACAGGAACTATCAAACAGGAACTATCAAACAGGAACTATCAAACAGGAACTATCAAACAGGAACTATCAAACAGGAACTATCAAACAGGAACTATCAAACAGGAACTATCACACAGGAACTATCATCACACAGGAACTATCAAACAGGAACTATCAAACAGGAACTATCAAACAGGAACTATCAAACAGGAACTATCACACAGGAACTATCAAACAGGAACTATCAACAGGAACTATCAAACAGGAACTATCAAACAGGAACTATCAAACAGGAACTATCAAACAGGAACTATCAAACAGGAACTATCAATGAGGAAATATCAAACAGGAACTATCAATGAGGAACTATCAAACAGGAACAATGAGGAACTATCAAACAGGAACTATCAAACAGGAACTATCACACAGGAACTATCAAACAGGAACTATTAAACATGGAACTAATCAATAAACATGAGTGTATTAAACTAATCAATATAACATGATGTATTAATCACTAATCAATATAACATGAGTGTATTAATCACTAATCAATATAACATGATGTGTATTAATCACTAATCAATATAACATGATGTATTAATCACTAATCAATATAACATGATATTAATCACTAATCAATATAACATGATGTGTATTAATCACTAATCAATATAACATGATGTGTATTAATCAATATAACATGATGTATTAATCTAATCAATATAACATGATGTATTAATCACTAATCAATATAACATGATGTTATTAATCACTAATCAATATAACATGATGTGTATTAATCACTAATCAATATAACATGATGTATTAATCACTAATCAATATAACATGATGTATTAATCACTAATCAATATAACATGATGTATTAATCACTAATCAATATAACATGATGTATTAATCACTAATCAATATAACATGATGTGTATTAATCACTAATCAATATAACATGATGTATTAATCACTAATCAATATAACATGATGTATTAATCACTAATCAATATCATGATGTGTATTAATCAGTAATCAATATAACATGATGTGTATTAATGTGTATTGGGGTGTATAAAACTCCTCTCTCCTTTCTTCTTCTTTGTCCAGTGTGTCTGGTTCCACAGTTGCGTTAGTTTGCTTCTCTCTTGTCTGAAAGCAGCAGTTTTTGGTGACTCAGAGGCTGGACTTTCAGGTTTATTCTCTTCAATCACGCCAGCCTTTTGTGGGAAAGTCAAAACTTTAAAAAATCTGAAAAGTTTAACACCATTATTTTCTTTAGTCAGGTTGAAAATGGAACATTTCAATGTTGGTCTTCTATGAATTACAATGAGAGAAAAGGAGACAGGATGTCCTCATTCCACACGCTGATATGTTGTTAGTTAGATGTCTCTAGTGGGGTTTATAGCAGGGTGTAATGGTAACATCTCTGATATGTTGGGGTTTATAGCAGGGTGTAATGGTACATCTCTGATATGTTGGGGTTTATAGCAGGATGTAATGGTAAATCTCTGATATGTTGGGGTTTATAGCAGGGTGTCATGGTAAATCTCTGATATGTTGGGGTTTATAGCAGGGTGTAATGGTAAATCTCTGATATGTTGGGGTTTATAGCTGATATGTTGGGGGTGTAATGGTAAATCTCTGATATGTTGGGGTTTATAGCAGGGTGTAATGGTAAATCTCTGATATGTTGGGGTTTATAGCAGGGTGTAATGGTAAATCTCTGATATGTTGGGGTTTATAGCAGGGTGTCATGGTAAATCTCTGATATGTTGGGGTTTATAGCTGATATGTTGGGGGAGGGTGTAATGGTAAATCTCTGATATGTTGGGGTTTATAGCAGGGTGTCATGGTAAATCTCTGATATGTTGGGGTTTATAGCAGGGTGTAATGGTAAATCTCTGATATGTTGGGGTTTATAGCAGGGTGTAATGGTAAATCTCTGATATGTTGGGGTTTATAGCAGGGTGTAATGGTAAATCTCTGATATGTTGGGGTTTATAGCAGGGTGTAATGGTAAATCTCTGATATGTTGGGGTTTATAGCAGGGTGTCATGGTAAATCTCTGATATGTTGGGGTTTATAGGGTGTCATGATAAATCTCTGATATGTTGGGGTTTATAGCAGGATGTAATGGTAAATCTCTGATATGTTGGGGTTTATAGCAGGTGTCATGGTAAATCTCTGATATGTTGGGGTTTATAGCAGGGTGTCATGGTAAATCTCTGATATGTTGGGGTTTATAGCAGGGTGTCATGGTAAATCTCTGATATGTTGGGGTTTATAGCAGGGTGTCATGGTAAATCTCTGATATGTTGGGGTTTATAGCAGGGTGTAATGGTAAATCTCTGATATGTTGGGGTTTATAGGGTGTATGGTAAATCTCTGATATGTTGGGGTTTATAGCAGGGTGTAATGGTAAATCTCTGATATGTTGGGGTTTATAGCAGGGTGTAATGGTAAATCTCTGATATGTTGGGGTTTATAGTTGGGGTTTATAGGTGTAATGGTAAATCTCTGATATGTTGGGGTTTATAGCAGGGTGTAATGGTAAATCTCTGATATGTTGGGGTTTATAGCAGGGTGTAATGGTAAATCTCTGATATGTTGGGGTTTATAGCAGGGTGTAATGGTACATCTCTGATATGTTGGGGTTTATAGCAGGGTGTAATGGTAAATCTCTGATATGTTGGGGTTTATAGCAGGGTGTAATGGTAAATCTCTGATATGTTGGGGTTTATAGCAGGGTGTAATGGTACATCTCTGATATGTTGGGGTTTATAGCAGGGTGTAATGGTAAATCTCTGATATGTTGGGTTTATAGCAGGGTGTAATGGTAAATCTCTGATATGTTGGGGTTTATAGCAGGGTGTGGTACATCTCTGATATGTTGGGGTTTATAGCAGGGTGTAATGGTACATCTCTGATATGTTGGGGTTTATAGCAGGGTGTAATGGTAAATCTCTGATATGTTGGGGTTTATAGCAGGGTGTAATGGTAAATCTCTGATATGTTGGGGTTTATAGCAGGGTGTAATGGTACATCTCTGATATGTTGGGGTTTATAGCAGGGTGTAATGGTAAATCTCTGATATGTTGGGGTTTATAGCAGGGTGTAATGGTAAATCTCTGATATGTTGGGGTTTATAGCAGGGTGTAATGGTAAATCTCTGATATGTTGGGGTTTATAGCAGGGTGTAATGGTAAATCTCTGATATGTTGGGGTTTATAGCAGGGTGTAATGGTAAATCTCTGATATGTTGGTTTATAAATCTCTGATATGTTGGGGTTTATAGCAGGGTGTAATGGTAGATGGAAGGTGGTGGCCTGTGTCTGGTGAGGAAGGAAGCAGACAAACAGACCCAGATGGGGGGTCAGCGTCACCTCATTACTCTGATGGCTTCACAATATTCCAGTGTCACATTCATCCTGACGAATCAACCAGGGATTCATTGGCCTTGAACTCACAAACCATCTTCATCCATCAACACTGGGGTCTGAGAGAGAAAGTAAAGAAACACACACACACACACGCACGCACACACACACACACACGCACACGCATGCGCGCACACACACGCACGCACGCACGCTCGCGCGCACACACACACACGCACGCACGCTCGCGCGCGTAGAGTCCTGTCCTGGAGGTAGAGCCCTGCCCTGGAGGTAGAGCCCTGCCCAGGAGGTAGAGCCCTGCCCAGGAGGTAGAGCCCTGTCCTGGAGGTAGAGCCCTGTCCAGGAGGTAGAGCCCTGTCCTGGAGGTAGAGCCCTGTCCTGGAGGTAGAGCCCTGTCCTGGAGGTAGAGCCCTGTCCAGGAGGTAGAGCCCTGTCCTGGAGGTAGAGCCCTGTCCTGGAGGAAGAGTCCTGTCCTGTCCTGGAGGTAGAGTCCTGTCCTGGAGGTTGAGCCCTGTCCTGGAGGTTAGAGTCCTGGAGGTAGAGTCCTGTCCTGGAGGTAGAGCCCTGTCCTGGAGGGAGGTAGAGCCCTGTCCTGTCCTGGAGGTAGAGTCCTGTCCTGGAGGTAGAGCCCTGCCCTGGAGGTAGAGCCCTGCCCTGGAGGTTGAGCCCTGCCCAGGAGGTAGAGTCCTGTCCTGGAGGTAGAGTCCTGTCCTGGAGGTAGAGCCCTGTCCTGGAGGTAGAGCCCTGTCCTGGAGGTAGAGCCCTGTCCTGGAGGTAGAGTCCTGTCCTGGAGGTAGAGCCCTGCCCTTGAGGTAGAGCCCTGTCCAACACACACACACACACACACACACACACACACACACACACACACACACACACACACACACACACACACACACACACACACACACACACACACACACACACACACACACACAGTCACCACAAACCCCTGGTGGAGCCTCTGAAGCAGCCCAGTGCAGTGAAGGACATCTGATATATGGTTGGTTGACGTGGTTTAAATGGGGTTTTATTTTGGGATACAGGCCGATGTTTACTGTGTGTGATATTAACTCATTTTAAAAGGCTAGAAGTTATTATCAGGGCTGACGCCCCTATGGGATGATGCTAGAAGTTATTACCAGGGCTGACGCCCCTATGGGGTGATGCTAGAAGTTATTACCAGGGCTGACGCCCCTATGGGGTGATGCTAGAAGTTATTATCAGAACCGACACCCCTATGGGGTGATGCTAGAAGTTATTACCAGGGCTGACGCCCCTATGGGGTGATGCTAGAAGTTATTACCAGGGCTGACGCCCCTATGGGGTGATGCTAGAAGTTATTACCAGGGCTGACGCCCCTATGGGGTGATGCTAGAAGTTATTACCAGGGCTGACGCCCCTATGGGGTGATGCTAGAAGTTATTACCAGGGCTGACGCCCCTATGGGGTGATGCTAGAAGTTATTACCAGGGCTGACGCCCCTATGGGGTGATGCTAGAAGTTATTACCAGGGCTGACGCCCCTATGGGGTGATGCTAGAAGTTATTACCAGGGCTGACGCCCTATGGGGTGATGCTAGAAGTTATTACCAGGGCTGACGCCCCTATGGGGTGATGCTAGAAGTTATTACCAGGGCTGACGCCCCTATGGGGTGATGCTAGAAGTTATTACCAGGGCTGACGCCCCTATGGGGTGATGCTAGAAGTTATTACCAGGGCTGACGCCCCTATGGGGTGATGCTAGAAGTTATTACCAGGGCTGACGCCCCTATGGGGTCATGCTAGAAGTTATTACCAGGGCTGACGCCCCTATGGGGTGATGCTAGAAGTTATTACCAGGGGTGACGCCCCTATGGGGTGATGCTAGAAGTTATTACCAGGGCTGACGCCCCTATGGGGTGATGCTAGAAGTTATTACCAGTGCTGACGCCCCTATGGGGTGATGCTAGAAGTTATTACCAGGGCTGACACCACAGGATAGGATGCAGGATACAACAACGCCACAAAGTCACCTTGCTGTTGATGGCTTTAAAAAAACACAGTTCATTTCAACGTTTAGACTGAGAGAGAGATGCTGTAACTTGTACAGAGTCAGTTTAGACTGAGAGAGAGATGCTGTAACTTGTACAGGGTCAGTTTAGACTGAGAGAGAGATGCTGTAACTTGTACAGGGTCAGTTTAGACTGAGAGAGATGCTGTAACTTGTACAGGGTCAGTTTAGACTGAGAGAGATGCTGTAACTTGTACAGGGTCAGTTTAGACAGAGAGAGAGATGCTGTAACTTGTACAGAGTCAGTTTAGACTGAGAGAGAGATGCTGTAACTTGTACAGAGTCAGTTTAGACTGAGAGAGAGATGCTGTAACATGTACAGGGTCAGTTTAGACTGAGAGAGAGATGCTGTAACATGTACAGGGTCAGTTTAGACTGAGAGAGAGATGCTGTAACTTGTACAGAGTCAGTTTAGACTGAGAGAGAGATGCTGTAACATGTACAGGGTCAGTTTAGACTGAGAGAGAGATGCTGTAACATGTACAGGGCCAGTTTAGACTGAGAGAGATGCTGTAACTTGTACAGGGTCAGTTTAGACAGAGAGAGAGATGCTGTAACTTGTACAGAGTCAGTTTAGACTGAGAGAGAGATGCTGTAACATGTACAGGGTCAGTTTAGACTGAGAGAGAGATGCTGTAACTTGTACAGAGTCAGTTTAGACTGAGAGAGAGATGCTGTAACATGTACAGGGCCAGTTTAGACTGAGAGAGAGAGAGATATGTAGTGTTGTAGTGTTTATATGTAGTGTTGTGGTGTCTCTCTTGTCGTGATGTGGTGTCTATATGTAGTGTTGTGGTGTCTCTCTTGTCGTGTTGTGGTGTCTATATGTAGTGTTGTGGTGTCTATATGTAGTGTTGTGGTGTCTATATGTAGTGTTGTGGTGTCTATATGTAGTGTTGTGGTGTCTCTTGTCGTGATGTGGTGTCTATACGTAGTGGTGTGGTGTCTCTCTTGTCATGATGTGGTGTCTATACGTAGTGTTGTGGTGTCTATACGTAGTGTTGTGGTGTCTCTATGTAGTGTTGTGGTGTCTCTCTTGTCGTGATGTGGTGTCTATACGTAGTGTTGTGGTGTCTCTCTTGTCGTGATGTTGTGTCTATACATAGTGTTGTGGTGTCTCTCTTGTCGTGATGTGGTGTCTCTCTTGTCGTGATCTTGTGTCTATACGTAGTGTTGTGGTGTCTCTCTTGTCGTGATGTGGTGTCTCTCTTGTCGTGATGTGGTGTCTATACGTAGTGTTGTGGTGTCTCTCTTGTCGTGATGTTGTGTCTATACGTAGTGTTGTGGTGTCTCTCTTGTCGTGATGTGGTGCCTCTCTTGTCGTGATGTGGTGTCTATATGTAGTGTTGTGGTGTCTCTCTTGTCGTGATGTGGTGTCTATATGTAGTGTTGTGGTGTCTCTCTTGTCGTGATGTGGTGTCTATATGTAGTGTTGTGGTGTCTCTCTTGTCGTGATGTGGTGTCTATATGTAGTGTTGTGGTGTCTATATGTAGTGTTGTGGTGTCTATATGTAGTGTTGTGGTGTCTATATGTAGTGATGTGGTGTCTATATGTAGTGTTGTGGTGTCTATATGTAGTGATGTGGTGTCTATATGTAGTGTTGTGGTGTCTATATGTAGTGTTGTGGTGTCTCTCTTGTCGTGATGTGGTGTCTATATGTAGTGTTGTGGTGTCTCTCTTGTCGTGATGTGGTGTCTATATGTAGTGTTGTGGTGTCTCTCTTGTCGTGATGTGGTGTCTATATGTAGTGTTGTGGTGTCTATATGTAGTGTTGTGGTGTCTATATGTAGTGTTGTGGTGTCTCTCTTGTTGTGATGTGGTGTCTATATGTAGTGTTGTGGTGTCTCTCTTGTCGTGATGTGGTGTCTCTATGTAGTGTTGTGGTGTCTCTCTTGTTGTGATGTGGTGTCTCTACGTCGTGTTGTGGTGTCTCTCTTGTCGTGATGTGTGTTTAGTCCTATGTATTCATTTATTAGTGTTATTTTTAATCCCCGTCCCTGCTGGAGGCCTTTTGCCTTTCTGAAGGCCGTCATTGTAAATAAGAATTTGTTCTTAACTGACTAGTTATATAAAGGTTAAATACATGTCTTTTTAACAATAAATAAATATATAATAATAATAGTAAATAAATATATATATATATCTTGAAGATGGGTTTGCCTCCAGTCTGCTCTGATGGGGGGGATTCATTTATACCCCGTCTGCTTTCTACATGTGATATTAACTCAGAATACATAGAGGCTATCTGGACAGATTATGACCAATACCGTGAGAGGAAGCAGGGACCTATATAGAGATAGTAGTATAGTAGTAGTAGTAGTATAGTACAGGGACATATACAGAGATATATATGATAAAAGAAAGGTTCATAAAAATATTATAAAATAATATTGAAACCCCCACACAATCACACATAGACAAGCATATAGTAGAAGTAGTATAGTAGTAGTAGTAGTATGGTAGTAGTAGTAGTATAGCAGTAGTGACAGCAGTAGTAATGGTAGTAATAGTAGTAGTAGTAGTAGTAGTACTAGTGGTAGACGTATAGTAGTAGTAGTACAGTAGTAGTAGTATAGCAGTAGTAGACGTGTAGTAGTAGTAGTAGTAGTAGTAGTAGTAGTAGTAGTACTAGTGGTAGACATATAGTAGTAGCAGTAGAAGTAGTAGTAGTAGTAGAAGCAGAAGTAGTAGTGAAGGCAGTAGTAGTAGTAGTAGCAGAAGTAGTAGTGACAGTAGTAGTAGTAGTAGTAGTAGAAGCAGAAGTAGTAGTGAAGGCAGTAGTAGTAGTAGTAGTAGTATCAGAAGTAGCAGTAGAAGTAGTAGTGACAGCAGTAGTAATGGTAGTAGTTGTAGTAGTATAGTAGTTGTAGTAGTAGTAGTACAGTAGTAGTATAGTGGTAGTACAGTAGTAGTAGTAGTAGTAGTAGTAGTAGTAGTAGTACAGTAGTAGTATAGTAGTAGTACAGTAGTAGTATAGTAGTAGTAGAAGTAGTACAGTAGTAGTATAGTAGTAGTACAGTAGTAGTAGAAGTAGTAGTAGAAGTAGTACAGTAGTAGTATAGTAGTAGTACAGTAGTAGTAGTTGTAGTAGTAGTAGTGGTAGTAGTAGTAGTAGTTGTAGTAGTATAGTAGTAGTAGTGGTGGTAGTAGTAGTAGTAATAGTAGTAGTGGTTATAGTAGTATATTAGTAGTATAGTAGTAGTAGTAACAGTAGTAGTAGTAGTAGTACAGTAGTAGTATAGTAGTAGTACAGTAGTAGTAGAAGTAGTAGCAGCACAGTCATAGTATGGAAGTCATAGTAGTAGTATAGTAGTAGTATAGTAGTAGTAGTGGTAGTGGTAGTAGTAATATTAGTAGTAGTTGTAGTAGTATAGTAGTAGTATAGTAGTAGTAGTGGTAGTAGTAGTAGTAGTAGTTGTAGTAGTATAGTAGTAGTAGTAGTGGTGGTAGTAGTAGTAGTAATAGTAGTAGTGGTTATAGTAGTATAGTAGTAGTATAGTAGTAGTAGTAACAGTAGTAGTAGTAGTAGTACAGTAGTAGTATAGTAGTAGTACAGTAGTAGTAGAAGTAGTAGCAGCACAGTCATAGTATGGTAGTTGTAGTAGTAGTATAGTAGTAGTATAGTAGTAGTAGTGGTAGTAGTAATATTAGTAGTAGTTGTAGTAGTATAGTAGTAGTATAGTAGTAGTAGTGGTAGTAGTAGTAGTAGTAGTTGTAGTAGTATAGTAGTAGTAGTGGTGGTAGTAGTAGTAGTAATAGTAGTAGTGGTTATAGTAGTATATTAGTAGTATAGTAGTAGTAGTGGTAGTAGTAGTAGTTGTAGTAGTATAGTAGTAGTATAGTAGTAGTAGTAGTAGTAGTAGTAGTAGTAGTAGTAGTGGTTATAGTAGTATAGTAGTAGTATAGTAGTAGTAGTAGTGGTAGTGGTAGTAGTAATATTCGTAGTAGTTGTAGTAGTATAGTAGTGGTGGTAGTAGTAGTAGTATAGTAGTAGTAGTGGTAGTAGTAATAGTAGTAGTAGTTGTAGTAGTATAGTAGTAGTATAGTAGTAGTAGTAGTACTAGTAGTAGTATAGTTGTAGTAGTGGTAGTGGTAGTAGTAATAGTAGTAGTAGTTGTAGTAGTATAGTAGTAGTAGTGGTGGTAGTAGTAGTAGTAATAGTAGTAGTGGTTATAGTAGTATAGTAGTAGTATAGTAGTAGTAGTGGTAGTAGTAGTAATAGTAGTAGTAGTTGTAGTAGTATAGTAGTAGTATAGTAGTAGTAGTAGTGGTACTAGTAGTAGTAGTAGTAGTAGTAGTAGTAGTAGTGGTTATAGTAGTAGTAGTAGTGGTAGTGGTAGTAGTAATATTAGTAGTAGTTGTAGTAGTATAGTAGTAGTAGTAGTAATAGTAGTAATAGTTGTAGTAGTAGTGGTAGTAGTAATAGTAGTAGTAGTATAGTAGTAGTATAGTAGTATTGTAGTAGTAGTAGTAATAGTAGTAGTAGTTGTAGTAGTATAGTAGTAGTATAGTAGTGGTAGTAGTAGTTGTAGTAGTAGTAGTAGTAGTAGTAACAGAAGTAGTAGTGACAGCAGTAGTAATGGTAGTAGTAGTTGCAGTAGTATAGTAGTAGTATAGTAGTAGTAGTGGTAGTAGTACTAGTAGCAGAAGTAGTAGTAATGGTAGTAGTAGTAGTAGTGACAGCAGTAGTAATGGTAGTAGTAGTAGTATTGTAGTAGTAGTAGTAATAGTAGTAGTAGTTGTAGTAGTATAGTAGTAGTAGTGGTAGTAGTAGTAGTAGTAGTAGTTGTAGTAGTATAGTAGTATTATAGTAGTAGTAGTAGTAGTAGTAGTGTTGTAGTAGTAGTATAGTTGTATACTGTGAACAAACTTTTCTCTGCAACGCTCCAACCTCAATGATAACGAAGGTGGAGGGTTGAGTCTGAAATGACTCCCTTTCCCCTATATATTGCACTAGCTTTCAACCAGGGCCCATCGTGAATAGGGTGCCATTTTGGACACAAACCCAGGTCTGCAGGAGACAGTATTGTCCATTGAAGCCTGTCTGCTTCCTAACATTGAGGGTAATGTTTATAGCAGGTGAACCTACCCCCCAGGCCATTTTGGATGGGATTTAATTGGACCTGTATAGGAGTAGCAATATAAATGTTCTCTCAACCTGGGGTTCTAAGAACCCCAGAAAACTACACAATCCAAGATCACAGAAAACGAGTGGTGAAGCAATAGATATTTCAGACAATGCCCTGAAGTCAGAATGGAAATTATGTTATTCCATCCCTGGTCGGAAAATCTATTTTGAGGTGAAGCAACCATTTTACACCCAGTTTTCCAAAATGGACGCTTTGGTTCTTGTTTGGGGGTTTGTTTCCCTGTGGGGTTTGAGGAAGGGACCCACCTCTCATCTCTCACTGACTGGAAGATAGACTGCTGGCAAGAAGATAGACTGCTGTTATGAACTGGAAGAGGTCTGACTGAAGATAGACTGCTGTTATGAACAGGAAGAGGTCTGACTGAAGATAGACTGCTGTTATGAACAGGAAGAGGTCTGACTGAAGATAGACTGCTGTTATGAACAGGAAGATAAGAGGTCTGACTGAAGATAGACTGCTGTTATGAACAGGAAGATAAGAGGTCTGACTAAAGACAGACTGCTGTTATGAACAGGAAGATAAGAGGTCTGACTAAAGACAGACTGCTGTTATGAACAGGAAGAGGTCTGACTGAAGATAGACTGCTGTTATGAACAGGAAGAGGTCTGACTGAAGATAGACTGCTGTTATGAACAGGAAGATAAGAGGTCTGACTGAAGAAGACTGCTGTTATGAACAGGAAGAGGTCTGACTGAAGTTATGCTGTTATGAACAGGAAGATAAGAGGTCTGACTGAAGACAGACTGCTGTTATGAACAGGAAGAGGTCTGACTGAAGATAGACTGCTGTTATGAACAGGAAGAGGTCTGACTGAAGATAGACTGCTGTTATGAACAGGAAGAGGTCTGACTGAAGATAGACTGCTGTTATGAACAGGAAGATAAGAGGTCTGACTGAAGACAGACTGCTGTTATGAACAGGAAGAGGTCTGACTGAAGATAGACTGCTGTTATGAACAGGAAGAGGTCTGACTGAAGATAGACTGCTGTTATGAACAGGAAGATAAGAGGTCTGACTGAAGACAGACTGCTGTTATGAACAGGAAGATAAGAGGTCTGACTAAAGACAGACTGCTGTTATGAACAGGAAGATAAGAGGTCTGACTGAAGATAGACTGCTGTTATGAACAGGAAGATAAGAGGTCTGACTGAAGATAGACTGCTGTTATGAACAGGAAGAGGTCTGACTAAAGACAGACTGCTGTTATGAACAGGAAGAGGTCTGACTGAAGATAGACTGCTGTTATGAACAGGAAGAGGTCTGACTGAAGATAGACTGCTGTTATGAACAGGAAGAGGTCTGACTGAAGATAGACTGCTGTTATGAACAGGAAGATAAGAGGTCTGACTGAAGACAGACTGCTGTTATGAACAGGAAGAGGTCTGACTGAAGATAGACTGCTGTTATGAACAGGAAGAGGTCTGACTGAAGATAGACTGCTGTTATGAACAGGAAGATAAGAGGTCTGACTGAAGACAGACTGCTGTTATGAACAGGAAGAGGTCTGACTGAAGATAGACTGCTGTTATGAACAGGAAGAGGTCTGACTGAAGATAGACTGCTGTTATGAACAGGAAGATAAGAGGTCTGACTAAAGACAGACTGCTGTTATGAACAGGAAGAGGTCTGACTGAAGATAGACTGCTGTTATGAACAGGAAGAGGTCTGACTGAAGATAGACTGCTGTTATGAACAGGAAGATAAAGATAAGAGACTGCTCTGAACAGGAAGAGGTCTGACTGAAGATAGACTGCTGTTATGAACAGGAAGAGGTCTGACTGAAGATAGACTGCTGTTATGAACAGGAAGAGGTCTGACTGAAGATAGACTGCTGTTATGAACAGGAAGAGGTCTGACTGAAGATAGACTGCTGTTATGAACAGGAAGATAAGAGGTCTGACTGAAGACAGACTGCTGTTATGAACAGGAAGAGGTCTGACTGAAGATAGACTGCTGTTATGAACAGGAAGATAAGAGGTCTGACTAAAGACAGACTGCTGTTATGAACAGGAAGATAAGAGGTCTGACTAAAGACAGACTGCTGTTATGAACAGGAAGAGGTCTGACTGAAGATAGACTGCTGTTATGAACAGGAAGAGGTCTGACTGAAGATAGACTGCTGTTATGAACAGGAAGAGGTCTGACTGAAGATAGACTGTTATGAACAGGAAGAGGTCTGACTGAAGATAGACTGCTGTTATGAACAGGAAGATAAAGGTCACTGAAGACAGACTGCTGTTATGAACAGGAAGAGGTCTGACTGAAGATAGACTGCTGTTATGAACAGGAAGAGGTCTGACTGAAGATAGACTGCTGTTATGAACAGGAAGATAAGAGGTCTGACTGAAGACAGACTGCTGTTATGAACAGGAAGAGGTCTGACTGAAGATAGACTGCTGTTATGAACAGGAAGAGGTCTGACTGAAGATAGACTGCTGTTATGAACAGGAAGATAAGAGGTCTGACTAAAGACAGACTGCTGTTATGAACAGGAAGAGGTCTGACTGAAGATAGACTGCTGTTATGAACAGGAAGAGGTCTGACTGAAGATAGACTGCTGTTATGAACAGGAAGAGGTCTGACTGAAGATAGACTGCTGTTATGAACAGGAAGAGGTCTGACTGAAGATAGACTGCTGTTATGAACAGGAAGAGGTCTGACTGAAGATAGACTGCTGTTATGAACAGGAAGATAAGAGGTCTGACTAAAGACAGACTGCTGTTATGAACAGGAAAGGTCTGACTGAAGATAGACTGCTGTTATGAACAGGAAGATAAGAGGTCTGACTAAAGACAGACTGCTGTTATGAACAGGAAGAGGTCTGACTGAAGATAGACTGCTGTTATGAACAGGAAGAGGTCTGACTGAAGATAGACTGCTGTTATGAACAGGAAGATAAGAGGTCTGACTGAAGATAGACTGCTGTTATGAACAGGAAGAGGTCTGACTGAAGATAGACTGCCAGTAAGATTGCACCTAAATCAACCATTTATCGGATCATCAATGAGAGCGGTTCAATTGTTGTAAAGAAGGCTTCAGGGCGCCCAAGAAAGTCCAGCAAGCACCAGGACCGTCTCGTAAAGTTGATTCAGCTGCGGGATCGGGGCACCACCAGTACAGAGCTTGCTCAGGAATGGCAGCAGGCAGGTGTGAGAGCATCTGAACCCACAGTGAGGCGAAGACTTTTGGAGGATGGCCTGGTGTCAAGAAGGGCAGCAAAGAAGCCACTTCTCTCCAGGAAAAACATCAGGGACAGACTGATATTCTGCAAAAGGTACAGGGATTGGACTGCTGAGGACTGGGGTAGAGTCATTTTCTCTGATAAATCCCCTTTCCAATTGTTGGGGCATCTGGAAAAAAGCTTGTCTGGGAAGACAAGGTGAGCACTACCATCAGTCCTGTGTCATGCCAACAGTAAAGCATCCTGTGACCATTCATGTGTGGGGTTGCTTCTCAGCCAAGGGAGTGGGCTCACTCACAATTTTGCCTAAGAACACAGCCATGAATAAAGAATGGTTCCAACACATCCTCCGAGAGCAACTTCTCCCAACCATCCAGGAACAGTTTGTTGATGAACAATGCATTTTCCAGCATGATGGAGCACCTTGCCATAAGGCAAATGTGATAACTACGTGGCTCGGGGAACAAAACATTGATATTTTGGATCCATGGCCGGGAAACTCCCCAGACCTTAATCCCATTGAGAACTTGTGGTCAATCCTCAAGAAGTGGGTGGCCAACCAAAAACCCACCAATTCTGAAAAAACTCCAAGCATTGATTTTGCAAGAATGGGCTTCCATCAGTCAGGATGTGGCCCAGAAGTTAATTGACAGCATGACAGGGCGGATTGCAGAGGTCTTGAAAATGAAGGGTCAACACTGCAAATTTTGATTCTTCGCATCAACTTCATGTAATTGTCAATTGACACTTATGAAAAGCTTGTAATTATACTTCAGTATCCATAGTAACATCTGACAAAAAATATCTAAAGACTCTGAAGCAGCTAACTTTGTTGGTATTTAATATTAGTGTCATTCTCAAAAATTTTGGTAGTGTCTTTTGTTTTCGCGCCCTTCTCAGTCCCTTTGTCGACCAAGCGTCATACCGGTCTAGCCCACTAGGGGTCATACCGGTTTAGCCCACTAGGGGTCATACCGGTTTAGCCCACTAGGGGTCATACCGGTTTAGCCCACGAGGGGTCATACCGGTTTAGCCCACTAGAGGTCATACCGGTTTAGCCCACTAGGGGTCATACCGGTTTAGCCCACTAGGAGTCATACCGGTTTAGCCCACTAGGGGTCATACCGGTTTAGCCCACTAGAGGTCATACCGGTTTAGCCCACTAGGGGTCATACCGGTTTAGCCCACTAGGGGTCATACCGGTTTAGCCCACTAGGAGTCATACCGGTTTAGCCCACTAGGGGTCATACCGGTTTAGCCCACTAGAGGTCATACCGGTTTAGCCCACTAGGGGTCATACCGGTTTAGCCCACTAGGGGTCATACCGGTTTAGCCCACTAGGGGTCATACCGGTTTAGCCCACTAGGGGTCATACCGGTTTAGCCCACTAGGGGTCATACCGGTTTAGCCCACTAGGGGTCATACCGGTTTAGCCCACTAGAGGTCATACCGGTTTAGCCCACTAGAGGTCATACCGGTTTAGCCTACTAGGGGTCATACCGGTTTAGCCCACGAGGGGTCATACCGGTTTAGCCTACTAGGGGTCATACCGGTTTAGCCCACAAGGAGTCATACCGGTTTAGCCTACTAGGGGTCATACCGGTTTAGCCCACAAGGAGTCATACCGGTTTAGCCTACTAGGGGTCATACCGGTTTAGCCCACAAGGAGTCATACCGGTTTAGCCCACTAGGGGTCATACCGGTTTAGCCCACAAGGAGTCATACCGGTTTAGCCCACTAGGAGTCATACCGGTTTAGCCCACTAGGGGTCATACCGGTTTAGCCTACTAGGGGTCATACCGGTTTAGCCCACAAGGAGTCATACCGGTTTAGCCCACTAGGAGTCATACCGGTTTAGCCCACTAGGAGTCATACCGGTTTAGCCCACTAGGGGTCATACCGGTTTAGCCCACTAGGGGTCATACTAGGGGTCGGTTTAGCCCACTAGGGGTCATACCGGTTTAGCCCACTAGGGGTCATACCGGTTTAGCCCACTAGGGGTCATACCGGTTTAGCCCACTAGGGGTCATACCGGTTTAGCCCACTAGGGGTCATACCGGTTTAGCCCACTAGGGGTCATACCGGTTTAGCCCACTAGGGGTCATACCGGTTTAGCCCACAAGGAGTCATACCGGTTTAGCCTACTAGGGGTCATACCGGTTTAGCCCACAAGGAGTCATACCGGTTTAGCCCACTAGGGGTCATACCGGTTTAGCCCACAAGGAGTCATACCGGTTTAGCCCACTAGGGGTCATACCGGTTTAGCCCACAAGGAGTCATACCGGTTTAGCCCACTAGGAGTCATACCGGTTTAGCCCACTAGGGGTCATACCGGTTTAGCCTACTAGGGGTCATACCGGTTTAGCCCACAAGGAGTCATACCGGTTTAGCCCACTAGGAGTCATACCGGTTTAGCCCACTAGGAGTCATACCGGTTTAGCCCACTAGGAGTCATACCGGTTTAGCCCACTAGGAGTCATACCGGTTTAGCCCACTAGGGGTCATACCGGTTTAGCCCACTAGGGGTCATACCGGTTTAGCCCACTAGGGGTCATACCGGTTTAGCCCACTAGGGGTCATACCGGTTTAGCCCACTAGGGGGGGTCATACCGGTTTAGCCCACTAGGGGTCATACCGGTTTAGCCCACTAGGGGTCATACCGGTTTAGCCCACTAGGAGTCATACCGGTTTAGCCCACTAGGGGCCATACCGGTTTAGCCCACAAGGGGTCATACCGGTTTAGCCCACTAGGGGTCATACCGGTTTAGCCCACTAGGGTCATACCGGTTTAGCCCACTAGGGGTCATACCGGTTTAGCCCACTAGGGGTCATACCGGTTTAGCCCACTAGGGGTCATACCGGTTTAGCCCACTAGGGGTCATACCGGTTTAGCCCACAAGGAGTCATACCGGTTTAGCCTACTAGGGGTCATACCGGTTTAGCCCACAAGGGGTCATACCGGTTTAGCCTACTAGGGGTCATACCGGTTTAGCCCACAAGGAGTCATACCAGTTTAGCCCACTAGGGGTCATACCGGTTTAGCCCACAAGGAGTCATACCGGTTTAGCCCACTAGGAGTCATACCGGTTTAGCCCACTAGGGGTCATACCGGTTTAGCCCACTAGGGGTCATACCGGTTTAGCCCACAAGGAGTCATACCGGTTTAGCCCACTAGGAGTCATACCGGTTTAGCCCACTAGGGGTCATACCGGTTTAGCCCACTAGGGGTCATACCGGTTTAGCCCACTAGGGGTCATACCGGTTTAGCCCACTAGGGGTCATACCGGTTTAGCCCACTAGGGGTCATACCGGTTTAGCCCACTAGGGGTCATACCGGTTTAGCCCACTAGGGGTCATACCGGTTTAGCCCACTAGGGGTCATACCGGTTTAGCCCACTAGGGGTCATACCGGTTTAGCCCACTAGGGGTCATACCGGTTTAGCCCACTAGGGGTCATACCGGTTTAGCCCACTAGGAGTCATACCGGTTTAGCCTACTAGGGGCCATACCGGTTTAGCCCACAAGGGGTCATACCGGTTTAGCCCACTAGGGGTCATCATTTCCCTGTAACCGTATCTACTGTTTGTTTGTTTTGCATTTCATAGTGAAGGCTGGGTTCGTGCAGATAACCAACAATTTATGACGTTTGGAATGAGACTAACGTGAGGTAAAGAATCATTCATTAATTAGAAGACTAATTGATCAGATATTAAAATATCTGAAAAGTTACATTAGGAACGTTTTCCTTGGTGCCCCGACTTCCTAGTTAATTACATTTACATGATTAGTTTAATCACGTAATAATAAATACAGAGAATTGATTTATAAAATAACAGTCTCCAATTTAATGATGCCAAAGACACGACACCATGTTAATTTGACTGATTTGACTATTCACTGCGTATTTTTTATATATATATATTTTTTTACATTTTAATCTTTAACTCTGCATTGCATAGGAGATGAGAGGACAGGAAATGTCAGGAGAAGAGAGGAGAGGAGAGGAGGAGGAGGAGGAGGAGGAGGAGGAGGAGGAGGAGGAGGAGGAGGAGGAGGAGGAGGAGGAGGAGGAGGTGGAGGAGGAGGAGGCAGAGGAGGAGGAGAGGAGAGAGGAGAGGAGAGGATGAGAAAGGAAAGAGAGGAGAAGAGGAGAGGAGAAGATGAGAAGAGGAGGAGAAGTGGAGGAGGAGAGGGGAGGAGGAAAAGGCGAATAGTAACAAGGTGAGGTTATAACACAGTAACAAGATGAGGTTATAACACAGTAACAAGGTGAGGTTATAACACAGTAACAAGGTGAGGTTATAACACAGTAACAAGGTGAGGTTATAACACAGTAACAAGGTGAGGTTATAACACAGTAACAAGGTGAGGTTATAACACAGTAACAAGGTGAGGTTATAACACAGTAACAAGGTGAGGTTATAACACAGTAACAAGATGAGGTTATAACACAGTAACAAGGTGAGGTTATAACACAGTAACAAGATGAGGTTATAACACAGTAACAAGGTGAGGTTATAACACAGTAACAAGATGAGGTTATAACACAGTAACAAGGTGAGGTTATAACACAGTAACAAGGTGAGGTTATAACACAGTAACAAGGTGAGGTTATAACACAGTAACAAGGTGAGGTTATAACACAGTAACAAGGTGAGGTTATAACACAGTAACAAGGTGAGGTTATAACACAGTAACAAGGTGAGGTTATAACACAGTAACGAGATGAGGTTATAACACTGTAACAAGGTGAGGTTATAACACAGTAAAAGGGGGGGGGTTATAACACAGTAACAAGGTGAGGTTATAACACAGGAACAAGGTGAGGTTATAACACAGTAACAAGGTGAGGTTATAACACAGTAACACGATGAGGTTATAACACAGTAACAAGGTGAGGTTATAACACAGTAACAACCTGAGGTTATAACACAGTAACAAGGTGAGGTTATAACACAGTAACAAGGTGAGGTTATAACAAAGTAACAAGGTGAGGTTATAACACAGCAACAAGGTGAGGTTATAACACAGTAACAAGGTGAGGTTATAACACAGTAACAACCTGAGGTTATAACACAGTAACAAGGTGAGGTTATAACACAGTAACAACCTGAGGTTATAACACAGTAACAACCTGAGGTTATAACACAGTAACAAGATGCATCTGAGATGGACAGGATCACCAGGGACTGAAAGTGAAAGCAGGGTTGAGTGTTGACATTAAAGAAGGATAGGAGAGTGGACACAGGGAATCTGGGAAACACTCATTGAGAAAGAGCATGGATGCACCTGAGGTAGGAAGGAGGACAACGGGAGTGCAAGAGGCAGAATAGGTTGACATTTAGAAACACATGAATTAGGTTTTTTTCTGACAGGAATCAAAGCCACGTGTTCATACATCACTGGTTTATGTTTAGCCCATAGAGGAAAACAGCTGTGTAACCTTTCCAAGTTCAAGTCAAAAAACGGTGAAAGCACAGTCACAGAACCATTTTCCCAACCAGAGATATTGGGAAAATTAGCGTGATATTAGTGTGATATTAGACCCCAGTAGACCCCAGTAGACCCCGGTAGGTCCCAGTAGACCCCATTAGTTCCCAGTAGACCCCAGTACACCCCAGTAGGCACCAGTAGGTCCCAGTAGGTCCCAGTAGACCCCAGTAGGTACCAGTAGGTTCAAGTAGGTCCCAGGAGACCCCAGAAGGTACCAGTAGGTCAGATTAGACCCCAGTAAACCCCAGTAGGCACCAATAGGTCTCAGTGGACCCCAGTAGACCCCAGTAGACACCGTAGCTCCCAGTAAATCCCAGTAGACCCCAGTAGACACCAGTAGGTCTCAGTAGACCCCAGTAGGCCTCAGTAGGTCCCAGTAGGTCATAGCATGTCTCTGTAGGTCCCTGTAGGCCCCAGTAGGCCCCAGTATGTCACAGTAGACCCGAGTATGCCACAGTAGAACCCAGTAGGTCCCAGTAGACCCCAGTAAGTCACAGTAGACACCATTAGACCCCAGTAGGTCCCAGTAGACCCCAGAATGCCCCAGTAGACCCCAGTAGGTCCCAGTAGGCCCCAGTAGGTCCCGGTAACCCCGGTAGGTCCCAGTAGACCCTAGTAGACCCCAGTAGACACCAGTAGGCACCAGTAGGTCCCAGTAGGTCCCAGTAGACCCCAGTAGGTACCAGTAGGTTCAAGTAGGTCCCAGGAGACCCCAGAAGGTACCAGTAGGTCAGATTAGACCCCAGTAAACCCCAGTAGGCACCAATAGGTCTCAGTGGACCCCAGTAGACCCCAGTAGACACCGTAGCTCCCAGTAAATCCCAGTAGACCCCAGTAGACACCAGTAGGTCTCAGTAGACCCCAGTAGGCCTCAGTAGGTCCCAGTAGGTCATAGCATGTCTCTGTAGGTCCCTGTAGGCCCCAGTAGGCCCCAGTATGTCACAGTAGACCCGAGTATGCCACAGTAGAACCCAGTAGGTCCCAGTAGACCCCAGTAAGTCACAGTAGACACCATTAGACCCCAGTAGGTCCCAGTAGACCCCAGAATGCCCCAGTAGACCCCAGTAGGTCCCAGTAGGCCCCAGTAGGTCCCGGTACACCCCGGTAGGTCCCAGTAGACCCTAGTAGGCCCCAGTAGGCACCAGTAGGCACCAGTAGGTCCCAGTAGGTCCCAGTAGGGCCCAGTAGGCCCGGGTAGGCTCCAGTAGGCCTCAGTAGGCACCAGTAGGCCCAGTAGTCCCAGTAGGTCCAGTAGGTCATAGCATGTCCCAGGTCCCTGTAGCCCAGTAGGTACAGTAGGCCCCTCAGTAGACCCCAGTAGGCCTCAGTAGGTCCCAGTAGGAGGTCCCTGTAGGCAGTAGGCCCCAGTAGGCCCAGTAGAAGTAGTCCCATGTAGGTTCCTATAGACCCCAGTAGGCACCAGTAGAACCTAATAGGCCCCAATAGAACCCAGTAGGCACCAGTAGGCCCCAGTAGGTCCCTGTAGACTGCAGTAGGCACCAGTAGAACCTAGTAGGCCCCAATAGAACCCAGTAGGCACCAGTAGGCCCCAGTAGGCCCCAGTAGGCCCCTGTAGAACCCAGTAGACCCCAGTAGTCCCCAGTAGGAACCAGTAGGCACCAGTTGGCCCCAGTAGGCACCAGTAGGTCCCTGTTCACTTAGCTTTACTCCATCCTCTGAACGTCTGTCTGAATGAATAGAAAACCAACTGTTTAAATATGAAATATTGACAAACATCTGAAAAATCGGAGTAGATTTTCCACCTTTCTGGTGGAATCTGATCTGCACTCGGTAGGGTTCCAATATTATCCAGCATAAACCAATCATCAGTAACGTAGACCCTTGGGAGCACAGATCAGACTTCAGGACAGTCTATGTTGATCACAGATCAGACTTCAGGACAGTCTATGTTGATCACAGATCAGACTTCAGGACAGTCTATGTTGATCACAGATCAGACTTCAGGACAGTCTATGTTGATCACAGATCAGACTTCAGGACAGTCTATGTTGATCACAGATCAGACTTCAGGACAGTCTATGTTGATCACAGATCAGACTTCAGGACAGTCTATGTTGATCACAGATCAGACTTCAGGACAGTCTATGTTGATCACAGATCAGACTTCAGGACAGTCTATGTTGATCACAGATCAGACTTCAGGACAGTCTATGTTGATCACAGATCAGACTTCAGGACAGTCTATGTTGATCACAGATCAGACTTCAGGACAGTCTATGTTGATCACAGATCAGACTTCAGGACAGTCTATGTTGATCACAGATCAGACTTCAGGACAGTCTATGTTGATCACAGATCAGACTTCAGGACAGTCTATGTTGATCACAGATCAGGCTTCAGGACAGTCTATGTTGATCACAGATCAGACTTCAGGACAGTCTATGTTGATCACAGATCAGACTTCAGGACAGTCTATGTTGATCACAGATCAGACTTCAGGACAGTCTATGTTGATCACAGATCAGGCTTCAGGACAGTCTATGTTGATCACAGATCAGACTTCAGGACAATCTATGTTGATTTTTAGAGCTGGTATCTCCTGGTATAATTCCTCTGACCTTCAGTTAACATCACTACTATAGACCAGAGCCCTATTCTCTATATAGTTCACTACTTTAGACCAGAGCCCTATTCTCTATATAGTTCACTACTTTAGACCAGAGCCCTATTCCCTATATAGTGCACTACTTTAGACCAGAGCCCTATTCCCTATATAGTACACTACTTTAGACCAAAGCCCTATTCCCTATATAGTACACTACTTTAGACCAGAGCCCTATTCCCTATATAGTACACTACTTTAGACCAGAGCCCTATTCCCTATAGAGTACACTACTTTAGACCAGAGCCCTATTCCCTATATATAGTACACTACTTTAGACCAGAGCCCTATTCCCTATATAGTACACTACTTTAGACCAGAGCCCTATTCCCTATATAGTACACTACTTTAGACCAGAGCCCTATTCCCTATAGAGTACACTACTTTAGACCAGAGCCCTATTCCCTATATATAGTAAACTACTTTAGACCAGAGCCCTATTCCCTATATAGTGCACTACTTTAGACCAGGGCCCTATTCCCTATATAGTGCACTACAATAGACCAGAGCCCTATTCCCTATATAGTGCACTACTTTAGACCAGAGCCCTATTCCCGATATAGTGCACTACTTTAGACCAGGGCCCTATTCCCTATATAGTGCACTACTATAGATCAGAGCCCTATTCCCTATATAGTGCACTACTATAGACCAGAGCCCTATTCCCTATATAGTGCACTACTTTAGACCAGAGCCCTATTCCCTATATAATACACTACTTTAGACCAGAGCCCTATTCCCTATATAGTGCACTACTATAGACCAGAGCCCTATTCCCTATATAGTACACTACTTTAGACCAGAGCCCTATTCCCTATATAGTGCACTACTTTAGACCAGAGCCATATTCCCTATATAGTGCACTACTTTAGACCAGAGCCCTATTCCCTATATAGTCAACTACTTTAGACCAGAGCCCTATTCCCTATATAGTGCACTACTTTAGACCAGAGCCCTATTCCCTATATAGTACACTACTTTAGACCAGAGCCCTATTCCCTATATAGTGCACTACTTTAGACCAGAACCATATTCCCTATATAGTGCACTACTTTAGACCAGAGCCATATTCCCTATATAGTACACTACTTTAGACCAGAGCCCTATTCCCTATATAGTACACTACTTTAGACCAGAACCATATTCCCTATATAGTGCACTACTTTAGACCAGAGCCCTATTCCCTATATAGTACACTACTTTAGACCAGAGCCCTATTCCCTATATAGTGCACTACTTTAGACCAGAACCATATTCCCTATATAGTGCCCTACTTTAGACCAGAGCCCTATTCCCTATATAGTGCACTATTTTAGACCAGAGCCCTATTCCCTATATAGTGCACTACTTTAGACCAGAGCCCTATTCCCTATATAGTGCACTATTTTAGACCAGAGCCCTATTCCCTATATAGTGCACTACTTTAGACCAGAGCCCTTTGGGAGATAGGGTGCCATTTGGTACACAGTGTTGTAGAGGTTTATCTGAGGTGACCAGTGCCATGCATTGAGTAATGGGGTCTCTCCTGTTGGCTCTGCTCTCTATCAGTAACCAGGATGGATATCTCCCTCTGAGGAACACAAGGAAACTAATTCTCCATTTGGGCTCTGAGGAATCCAATCCAATACCAGCACAGATACTGCTGGGGAGCAGCTGGTTTACTTCCTGGATTAGAGCTAGTATATGGGGCTGAATAGGAGAAATAACATTTTGTTACAGAGTTTCAAGGAAACTATATATTTGTCTTGGTTGAACTAAATCATCCCAACATGAAGCCGACGTGATGCCAACGTGATGCCAACGTGATGCCGACGTGATGCCAACGTTGTGTTACAGCCTGAATTCATAATGGATTAAATCTATTTCCTCACATGTACCCCATAATGACAAATTGAAAACTTTGAAAAGTTATTGAAAATGGAACAGAGAAATATTCCATTTACATAACTATTCACACCCCTGAGTTAATACTTTTTACAAGCACCTTTGGCAGTGATTACAGCTGTGTCTTTCTGGGTAGGTCTCTAAGAGTGATTACAGCTGTGTCTTTCTGGGTAGGTCTCTAAGAGTGATTACAGCTGTGTCTTTCTGGGTAAGTCTCTAAGAGTGATTACAGCTGTGTCTTTCTGGGTAGGTCTCTAAGAGTGATTACAGCTGTGTCTTTCTGGGTAGGTCTCTAAGAGTGATTACAGCTGTGTCTTTCTGGGTAAGTCTCTAAGAGTGATTACAGCTGTGTCTTTCTGGGTAGGTCTCTAAGAGTGATTACAGCTGTGTCTTTCTGGGTAAGTCTCTAAGAGTGATTACAGCTGTGTCTTTCTGGGTAAGTCTCTAAGAGTGATTACAGCTGTGTCTTTCTGGGTAAGTCTCTAAGAGTGATTACAGCTGTGTCTTTCTGGGTAAGTCTCTAAGAGTGATTACAGCTGTGTCTTTCTGGGTAGGTCTCTAAGAGTGATTACAGCTGTGTCTTTCTGGGTAAGTCTCTAAGACTGATTACAGCTGTGTCTTTCTGGGTAGGTCTCTAAGAGTGATTACAGCTGTGTCTTTCTGGGTAAGTCTCTAAGAGTGATTACAGCTGTGTCTTTCTGGGTAGGTCTCTAAGAGTGATTACAGCTGTGTCTTTCTGGGTAAGTCTCTAAGAGTGATTACAGCTGTGTCTTTCTGGGTAGGTCTCTAAGAGTGATTACAGCTGTGTCTTTCTGGGTAAGTCTCTAAGAGTGATTACAGCTGTGTCTTTCTGGGTAAGTCTCTAAGAGTGATTACAGCTGTGTCTTTCTGGGTAGGTCTCTAAGAGTGATTACAGCTGTGTCTTTCTGGGTAGGTCTCTAAGAGTGATTACAGCTGTGTCTTTCTGGGTAGGTCTCTAAGAGTGATTACAGCTGTGTCTTTCTGGGTAAGTCTCTAAGAGTGATTACAGCTGTGTCTTTCTGGGTAGGTCTCTAAGAGTGATTACAGCTGTGTCTTTCTGGGTAGGTCTCTAAGAGTGATTACAGCTGTGTCTTTCTGGGTAAGTCTCTAAGAGTGATTACAGCTGTGTCTTTCTGGGTAAGTCTCCAAGAGTGATTACAGCTGTGTCGTTTCACTGTGAGGTCTACACCTGTTGGTTAAGGGCTGATCAGTCAGCATTTCACTGTGAGGTCTTACACGTGTTGGTTAAGGGCTGGTCAGTCAGCATTTCACTGTGAGACAGTAACAGCAGTATACTGTAGGTAGGATAGATAACAGACAGTAGCAGGTATACTGTAGGTAGGGGTAAAGGATAGATAATAGACAGTAACAGCAGTATACTGTAGGTAGGGGTAAAGGATAGATAATAGACAGTAACAGCAGTATACTGTAGGTAGGGGTAAAGGATAGATAATAGACAGTAGCAGGTATACTGTAGGTAGGGGTAAAGGATAGATAATAGACAGTAACAGCAGTATACTGTAGGTAGGGGTAAAGGATAGATAATAGACAGTAACAGCAGTATACTGTAGGTAGGGGTAAATGATAGATAATAGACAGTAACAGCAGTATACTGTAGGTAGGGGTAAAGGATAGATAATAGACAGTAACAGCAGTATACTGTAGGTAGGGGTAAAGGATAGATAATAGACAGTAACAGCAGTATACTGTAGGTAGGATAGATAATAGACAGTAACAGCAGTATACTGTAGGTAGGGGTAAAGGATAGATAATAGACAGTAACAGCAGTATACTGTAGGTAGGGGTAAAGGATAGATAATAGACAGTAACAGCAGTATACTGTAGGTAGGGGTAAAGTCACTAGACAACAGGATAGATAATAGACAGTAACAGCATTATACTGTAGGTAGGGGTAAAGGATAGATAATAGACAGTAACAACAGTATACTGTAGGTAGGGGTAAAGGATAGATAATAGACAGTAACAGCAGTATACTGTAGGTAGGGGTAAAGGATAGATAATAGACAGTAACAGCAGTATACTGTAGGTAGGGGTAAAGGATAGATAATAGACAGTAACAGCAGTATACTGTAGGTAGGGGTAAAGGATAGATAATAGACAGTAACAGCAGTATACTGTAGGTAGGGGTAAAGGATAGATAATAGACAGTAACAGCAGTATACTGTAGGTAGGGGTAAAGGATAGATAATAGACAGTAACAGCAGTATACTGTAGGTAGGGGTAAAGGATAGATAATAGACAGTAACAGCAGTATACTGTAGGTAGGGGTAAATGATAGATAATAGACAGTAACAGCAGTATACTGTAGCTAGGGGTAAAGTGACTAGACAACAGTATACTGCTGTTCCTGTCCCTCTGACCACTCCCTCTGACCACTCCCTCTGACCACTCCCTCTGACCACTCCCTCTGGCCACTCCCTCTAACCACTCCCTCTGACCATTCCCTCTGGCCACTCCCTCTGACCACTCCCTCTGATCATCCCTCTGACCACTCCCTCTAACCACTCCCTCTGATCATCCCTCTGACCACTCCCTCTGACCACTCCCTCTGACCACTCCCTCTGACCACTCCCTCTGACCACTCCCTCTGATCATCCCTCTGACCACTCCCTCTGGCCACTCCCTCTGGCCACTCCCTCTGACCACTCCCTCTGATCATCCCTCTGACTACTCCCTCTGACCACTCCCTCTGACCCCTCCCTCTGACCACTCCCTCTGACCACTCCCTCTGACCACTCCCTCTAACCACTCCCTCTGGCCACTCCCTCTGACCACTCCCTCTGGCCACTCCCTCTGGCCACTCCCTCTGACCACTCCCTCTGGCCACTCCCTCTGACCACTCCCTCTGATCATCCCTCTGACCCCTCCCTCTGACCACTCCCTCTGATCATCCCTCTGACCCCTCCCTCTGACCACTCCCTCTGGCCACTCCCTCTGACCACTCCCTCTGGCCACTCCCTCTGGCCACTCCCTCTGACCACTCCCTCTGGCCACTCCCTCTGACCACTCCCTCTGATCATCCCTCTGACCCCTCCCTCTGACCACTCCCTCTGATCATCCCTCTGACCCCTCCCTCTGACCACTCCCTCTGATCATCCCTCTGACCACTCCCTCTAACCACTCCCTCTGACCATGCCCTCCTGCGCATCTCCCTTTTACACAGTGCTGCAACATGTCTGAATCCTTGGCACCTAAAGCACCGTAGCGGGTTCGGAACATAGGCCCTCACAGAATAGAAAATATGACCAATACCTAACCTTATCAGGTGGAAACTCTTTGTCAAAGCTCAACAAAAGAGATGGTCAGAGGGAGTGGTCAGAGGGAGGGGTCAGAGGGAGTGGTCAGAGGGAGTGGTCAGAGGGAGTGGCCAGAGGGATGATCAGAGGGATGATCAGAGGGAGTGGTCAGAGGGAGTGGCCAGAGGGAGTGGTCAGAGGGATGATCAGAGGGAGTGGTCAGAGGGAGTGGCCAGAGGGAGTGGTCAGAGGGATGATCAGAGGGATGATCAGAGGGAGTGGTCAGAGGGAGTGGCCAGAGGGATGATCAGAGGGATGATCAGAGGGAGTGGTCAGAGGGAGTGGCCAGAGGGAGTGGTCAGAGGGATGATCAGAGGGAGTGGTCAGAGGGAGTGGTCAGAGGGAGTGGTCAGAGGGATGATCAGAGGGATGATCAGAGGGAGTGGTCAGAGGGAGTGGTCAGAGGGAGTGGTCAGAGGGATGATCAGAGGGAGTGGTCAGAGGGAGTGGTCAGAGGGAGTGGTCAGAGGGATGATCAGAGGGAGTGGTCAGAGGGAGTGGTTAGAGGGATGGTCAGAGGGAGTGGTCAGAGGGAGTGGTCAGAGGGAGGGGTCAGAGGGAGGGGTCAGAGGGATGGTCAGAGGGAGTGGTCAGAGGGAGTGGCCAGAGGGATGATCAGAGGGATGATCAGAGGGAGTGGTCAGAGGGAGTGGCCAGAGGGAGTGGTCAGAGGGATGATCAGAGGGAGTGGTCAGAGGGAGTGGCCAGAGGGAGTGGTCAGAGGGATGATCAGAGGGATGATCAGAGGGAGTGGTCAGAGGGAGTGGCCAGAGGGATGATCAGAGGGATGATCAGAGGGAGTGGTCAGAGGGAGTGGCCAGAGGGAGTGGTCAGAGGGATGATCAGAGGGAGTGGTCAGAGGGAGTGGTCAGAGGGAGTGGTCAGAGGGATGATCAGAGGGATGATCAGAGGGAGTGGTCAGAGTGAGTGGTCAGAGGGATGGTCAGAGGGAGTGGTCAGAGGGAGTGGTCAGAGGGAGTGGTCAGAGGGAGTGGTCAGAGGGATGATCAGAGGGATGATCAGAGGGAGTGGTCAGAGGGAGTGGTCAGAGGGAGTGGTCAGAGGGAGTGGTCAGAGGGAGTGGTCAGAGGGAGGGGTCAGAGGGATGGTCAGAGGGAGTGGTCAGAGGGAGTGGTCAGAGGGAGGGGTCAGAGGGATGGTCAGAGGGAGTGGTCAGAGGGAGTGGCCAGAGGGAGTGGTCAGAGGGAGTGGCCAGAGGGAGTGGTCAGAGGGAGTGGTTAGAGGGAGTGGTCAGAGGGATGGTCAGAGGGAGTGGCCAGAGGGAGTGGTCAGAGGGAGTGGTTAGAGGGAGTGGTTAGAGGGAGTGGTCAGAGGGATGATCAGAGGGAGTGGTCAGAGGGAGTGGCCAGAGGGAGTGGTTAGAGGGAGTGGTCAGAGGGAGGGGTCAGAGGGATGGTCAGAGGGAGTGGCCAGAGGGAGTGGCCAGAGGGAGTGGCCAGAGGGAGTGTAAAGTTGGCATAGAGTCGGGATAGAGAAAAGCACTGTGTGTTAACTGCTGCTGGGGATGCGAAGTGCCCTGGGAGAGCAAGAGACAGGTTCAGATTGCCAGAGTTCAGACTGGGGCAAACAGCTACGCTGAAGCAGTGAAGAGAGTAAAGAATAGCCCAAAGGGTGATCGGTGGCTGGCCTGAAAATGTCAGTGAAGACACTTGACAGCTGGTCAGCACAATCTCCGAGTACACTTCCTGGTATTTAATGTTAACCCGTTTGAAGGTATTACATCAGCTCCGTAGAGCGAGATCACACGGTCATCCGGCAAAGCTGGTGCTCTCATGCATGGTTCAGTTTTGTTTGCCTCGAAGCGACCATAGTAGGCATTTAGATCGTCTGGTAGGCTTGCGTCGCTGATAGTTTGCAAGGCCTGCCACATCCGTTGAGGGTCAGAGCCGGCGTAGTAGGATTCCAACTTAGTCCTGTATTGACATTTTGCCTGTTTGATGGCTCGTCGGAAGTCGAGCATCTTAGTGTTGCCATGCTAGCATGCATCCCAAATGGCACCCTATTCTCATAGGGCTCTGGACCAAACTAGTGCACTACACAGGGGAAAGGGTACCATCTGAGATGCATCCAGTGGTGTCCACCGCTAATCGACGCTACTAGAATTAGGGGGGGGTGGGGGGGGGGGGGGTTCACAGGTGTGATGGTGAAGATGATTGTATTATAGCACCTGACTGTACTACAGGACTGAAAAACAGGGCAGGCAGGTGTATGAAAGGAACAAGAGATGTAACATTTTGATTGGATCATCGTCTCTTTACCATCTGTACACCAGACGGCGGACTATGTAGGCCACCATAGTCTGCATAGTGGTGTAGAGTCTGACAACAATAAGACCCTGATGAAGACCAGGCAGTGGTGGTGTAGAGTCTGACAACATTAAGACCCTGATGAAGACCAGGCAGTGGTGGTATAGAGTCTGACAACATTAAGACCCTGATGAAGACCAGGCAGTGGTGGTATAGAGTCTGACAACAATAAAACCCTGATGAAGACCAGGCAGTGGTGGTATAGAGTCTGACAACAATAAGACCCTGATGAAGACCAGGCAGTGGTGGTATAGAGTCTGACAACAATAAGACCCTGATGAAGACCAGGCAGTGGTGGTGTAGAGTCTGACAACAATAAGACCCTGATGAAGACCAGGCAGTGGTGGTGTAGAGTCTGACAACAATAAGACCCTGATGAAGACCAGGCAGTGGTGGTATAGAGTCTGACAACAATAAAACCCTGATGAAGACCAGGCAGTGGTGGTATAGAGTCTGACAACAATAAAACCCTGATGAAGACAATAAAACCCTGATGAAGACCAGGCAGTGGTGGTATAGAGTCTGACAACAATAAAACCCTGATGAAGACCAGGCAGTGGTGGTATAGAGTCTGACAACAATAAGACCCTGATGAAGACAATAAGACCCTGATGAAGACCAGGCAGTGGTGGTGTAGAGTCTGACAACAATAAGACCCAATAAGAGTTAATGAAAGCAGCATCTAGTTGAGTTAATGAAAGCAGCATCTAGTTGAATTAATGAAAGCAGCATCTAGTTGAGTTAATTAATGAAAGCAGCATCTAGTTGAGTTAATTAATGAAAGCAGCATCTAGTTGAATTAATGAAAGCAGCATCTAGTTGAGTTAATGAAAGCAGCATCTAGTTGAGTTAATGAAAGCAGCATCTAGTTGTGTTAATTAATGAAAGCAGCATCTAGTTGAGTTAATTAATGAAAGCAGCATCTAGTTGTGTTAATTAATGAAAGCAGCATCTAGTTGTGTTAATTAATGAAAGCAGCATCTAGTTGAGTTAATGAAAGCAGCATCTAGTTGTGTTAATTAATGAAAGCAGCATCTAGTTGAGTTAATGAAAGCAGCATCTAGTTGAGTTAATGAAAGCAGCATCTAGTTGTGTTAATTAATGAAAGCAGCATCTAGTTGAGTTAATGAAAGCAGCATCTAGTTGTGTTAATTA
Organism: Oncorhynchus gorbuscha; assembly: GCF_021184085.1. Classification (NCBI taxonomy): domain Eukaryota; kingdom Metazoa; phylum Chordata; class Actinopteri; order Salmoniformes; family Salmonidae; genus Oncorhynchus; species Oncorhynchus gorbuscha. The sequence continues at coordinate 69,607 of NC_060197.1, forward strand.
ATGAAAGCAGCATCTAGTTGAGTTAATGAAAGCAGCATCTAGTTGAGTTAATGAAAGCAGCATCTAGTTGAGTTAATGAAAGCAGCATCTAGTTGAGTTAATGAAAGCAGCATCTAGTTGAGTTAATGAAAGCAGCATCTAGTTGAGTTAATTAATGAAAGCAGCATCTAGTTGAGTTAATGAAAGCAGCATCTAGTTGTGTTAATTAATGAAAGCAGCATCTAGTTGAGTTAATTAATGAAAGCAGCATCTAGTTGTGTTAATTAATGAAAGCAGCATCTAGTTGAGTTAATGAAAGCAGCATCTAGTTGTGTTAATTAATGAAAGCAGCATCTAGTTGAGTTAATGAAAGCAGCATCTAGTTGAGTTAATGAAAGCAGCATCTAGTTGAGTTAATGAAAGCAGCATCTAGTTGAGTTAATGAAAGCAGCATCTAGTTGAGTTAATGAAAGCAGCATCTAGTTGAGTTAATTAATGAAAGCAGCATCTAGTTGAGTTAATTAATGAAAGCAGCATCTAGTTGAGTTAATGAAAGCAGCATCTAGTTGAGTTAATGAAAGCAGCATCTAGTTGAGTTAATTAATGAAAGCAGCATCTAGTTGAGTTAATTAATGAAAGCAGCATCTAGTTGAGTTAATGAAAGCAGCATCTAGTTGTGTTAATGAAAGCAGCATCTAGTTGTGTTAATGAAAGCAGCATCTAGTTGAGTTAATGAAAGCAGCATCTAGTTGAGTTAATGAAAGCAGCATCTAGTTGAGTTAATTAATGAAAGCAGCATCTAGTTGAGTTAATGAAAGCAGCATCTAGTTGAGTTAATTAATGAAAGCAGCATCTAGTTGAGTTAATTAATGAAAGCAGCATCTAGTTGAGTTAATTAATGAAAGCAGCATCTAGTTGAGTTAATGAAAGCAGCATCTAGTTGTGTTAATGAAAGCAGCATCTAGTTGTGTTAATGAAAGCAGCATCTAGTTGTGTTAATGAAAGCAGCATCTAGTTGAGTTAATGAAAGCAGCATCTAGTTGAGTTAATTAATGAAAGCAGCATCTAGTTGAGTTAATTAATGAAAGCAGCATCTAGTTGAGTTAATTAATAAAAGCAGCATCTAGTTGTGTTAATTAATGAAAGCAGCATCTAGTTGAGTTAATTAATGAAAGCAGCATCTAGTTGAGTTAATTAATGAAAGCAGCATCTAGTTGAGTTAATTAATGAAAGCAGCATCTAGTTGAGTTAATGAAAGCAGCATCTAGTTGTGTTAATGAAAGCAGCATCTAGTTGTGTTAATGAAAGCAGCATCTAGTTGAGTTAATGAAAGCAGCATCTAGTTGAGTTAATGAAAGCAGCATCTAGTTGAGTTAATTAATGAAAGCAGCATCTAGTTGAGTTAATGAAAGCAGCATCTAGTTGAGTTAATGAAAGCAGCATCTAGTTGAGTTAATTAATGAAAGCAGCATCTAGTTGAGTTAATTAATGAAAGCAGCATCTAGTTGAGTTAATGAAAGCAGCATCTAGTTGTGTTAATGAAAGCAGCATCTAGTTGTGTTAATGAAAGCAGCATCTAGTTGTGTTAATGAAAGCAGCATCTAGTTGAGTTAATGAAAGCAGCATCTAGTTGAGTTAATTAATGAAAGCAGCATCTAGTTGAGTTAATTAATGAAAGCAGCATCTAGTTGAGTTAATTAATAAAAGCAGCATCTAGTTGTGTTAATTAATGAAAGCAGCATCTAGTTGAGTTAATGAAAGCAGCATCTAGTTGTGTTAATTCATGAAAGCAGCATCTAGTTGAGTTAATGAAAGCAGCATATAGTTGAGTTAATGAAAGCAGCATCTAGTTGTGTTAATTCATGAAAGCAGCATCTAGTTGAGTTAATGAAAGCAGCATCTAGTTGTGTTAATGAAAGCAGCATCTAGTTGAGTTAATGAAAGCAGCATCTAGTTGAGTTAATTAATGAAAGCAGCATCTAGTTGAGTTAATTAATGAAAGCAGCATCTAGTTGAGTTAATGAAAGCAGCATCTAGTTGAGTTAATTAATGAAAGCAGCATCTAGTTGAGTTAATGAAAGCAGCATCTAGTTGTGTTAATGAAAGCAGCATCTAGTTGTGTTAATGAAAGCAGCATCTAGTTGAGTTAATTAATGAAAGCAGCATCTAGTTGAGTTAATGAAAGCAGCATCTAGTTGAGTTAATTAATGAAAGCAGCATCTAGTTGAGTTAATGAAAGCAGCATCTAGTTGAGTTAATTAATGAAAGCAGCATCTAGTTGAGTTAATGAAAGCAGCATCTAGTTGTGTTAATGAAAGCAGCATCTAGTTGAGTTAATGAAAGCAGCATCTAGTTGAGTTAATTAATGAAAGCAGCATCTAGTTGAGTTAATTAATGAAAGCAGCATCTAGTTGAGTTAATGAAAGCAGCATCTAGTTGAGTTAATTAATGAAAGCAGCATCTAGTTGAGTTAATGAAAGCAGCATCTAGTTGTGTTAATGAAAGCAGCATCTAGTTGTGTTAATGAAAGCAGCATCTAGTTGAGTTAATTAATGAAAGCAGCATCTAGTTGAGTTAATGAAAGCAGCATCTAGTTGAGTTAATGAAAGCAGCATCTAGTTGTGTTAATTCATGAAAGCAGCATCTAGTTGAGTTAATGAAAGCAGCATCTAGTTCAGTTAATGACAGCAGCATCTAGTTGTGTTAATGAAAGCAGCATCTAGTTGAGTTAATTAATGAAAGCAGCATCTAGTTGAGTTAATGAAATCAGCATCTAGTTGAGTTAATGAAAGCAGCATCTAGTTGAGTTAATTAATGAAAGCAGCATCTAGTTGTGTTAATGAAAGCAGCATCTAGTTCAGTTAATGACAGCAGCGTCTAGTTGAGTTAATGAAAGCAGCATCTAGTTGAGTTAATGAAAGCAGCATCTAGTTGAGTTAATGAAAGCAGCATCTAGTTGAGTTAATTAATAAAAGCAGCATCTAGTTGTGTTAATTAATGAAAGCAGCATCTAGTTGAGTTAATTAATAAAAGCAGCATCTAGTTGTGTTAATGAAAGCAGCATCTAGTTCAGTTAATGACAGCAGCGTCTAGTTGAATTAATGAAAGCAGCATCTAGTTGAGTTAATGAAAGCAGCATCTAGTTGAGTTAATGAAAGCAGCATCTAGTTGAGTTAATGAAAGCAGCATCTAGTTGAGTTAATGAAAGCAGCATCTAGTTGAGTTAATTAATGAAAGCAGCATCTAGTTGTGTTAATGAAAGCAGCATCTAGTTGAGTTAATGAAAGCAGCATCTAGTTGAGTTAATTAATGAAAGCAGCATCTAGTTGTGTTAATTAATGAAAGCAGCATCTAGTTGAGTTAATTAATGAAAGCAGCATCTAGTTGAGTTAGTGAAAGCATCATCTAGTTGAGTTAATGAAAGCATCATCTAGTTGTGTTAATTAATGAAAGCAGCATCTAGTTGAGTTAATGAAAGCAGCATCTAGTTGAGTTAATTAATGAAAGCAGCATCTAGTTGTGTTAATTAATGAAAGCATCATCTAGTTGAGTTACTGAAAGCAGCATCTAGTTGAGTTAATTAATGAAAGCAGCATCTAGTTGAGTTAATGAAAGCAGCATCTAGTTGTGTTAATTCATGAAAGCAGCATCTAGTTGAGTTAATGAAAGCAGCATCTAGTTGAGTTAATTAATGAAAGCAGCATCTAGTTGAGTTAATGAAAGCAGCATCTAGGTGAGTTAATGAAAGCAGCATCTAGTTGTGTTAATTCATGAAAGCAGCATCTAGTTGAGTTAATTAATGAAAGCAGCATCTAGTTGAGTTAATGAAAGCAGCATCTAGTTGAGTTAATTAATGAAAGCAGCATCTAGTTGAGTTAATGAAAGCAGCATCTAGTTGAGTTAATGAAAGCAGCATCTAGTTGAGTTAATGAAAGCAGCATCTAGTTGAGTTAATTAATGAAAGCAGCATCTAGTTGAGTTAATGAAAGCAGCATCTAGTTGAGTTAATGACAGCAGCATCTAGTTGAGTTAATGAAAGCAGCATCTAGTTCAGTTAATGACAGCAGCATCTAGTTGAGTTAATGAAAGCAGCATCTAGTTGAGTTAATGAAAGCAGCATCTAGTTGAGTTAATGAAAGCAGCATCTAGTTGAGTTAATTAATAAAAGCAGCATCTAGTTGTGTTAATTAATGAAAGCAGCATCTAGTTGAGTTAATGAAAGCAGCATCTAGTTGAGTTAATTAATGAAAGCAGCATCTAGTTGTGTTAATTCATGGGAAGCAGCATCTAGTTGAGTTAATGAAAGCAGCATCTAGTTGAGTTAATGAAAGCAGCATCTAGTTGAGTTAATGAAAGCAGCATCTAGTTGAGTTAATGAAAGCAGCATCTAGTTGAGTTAATTAATGAAAGCAGCATCTAGTTGTGTTAATGAAAGCAGCATCTAGTTGAGTTAATGAAAGCAGCATCTAGTTGAGTTAATGAAAGCAGCATCTAGTTGAGTTAATTAATGAAAGCAGCATCTAGTTGAGTTAATGAAAGCAGCATCTAGTTGAGTTAATTAATGAAAGCAGCATCTAGTTGAGTTAATGAAAGCAGCATCTAGTTGAGTTAATTAATGAAAGCAGCATCTAGTTGTGTTAATTAATGAAAGCAGCATCTAGTTGAGTTAGTGAAAGCATCATCTAGTTGAGTTAATGAAAGCAGCATCTAGTTGTGTTAATTAATGAAAGCAGCATCTAGTTGTGTTAATTAATGAAAGCAGCATCTAGTTGAGTTAATGAAAGCAGCATCTAGTTGAGTTAATGAAAGCATCATCTAGTTGTGTTAATTAATGAAAGCAGCATCTAGTTGAGTTAATGAAAGCAGCATCTAGTTGAGTTAATTAATGAAAGCAGCATCTAGTTGTGTTAATTAATGAAAGCAGCATCTAGTTGAGTTAATGAAAGCAGCATCTAGTTGTGTTAATTAATGAAAGCAGCATCTAGTTGAGTTAATGAAAGCAGCATCTAGTTGTGTTAATTAATGAAAGCATCATCTAGTTGAGTTAATGAAAGCAGCATCTAGTTGAGTTAATGAAAGCAGCATCTAGTTGAGTTAATGAAAGCAGCATCTAGTTGAGTTAATGAAAGCAGCATCTAGTTGAGTTAATTAATGAAAGCAGCATCTAGTTGTGTTAATGAAAGCAGCATCTAGTTGAGTTAATGAAAGCAGCATCTAGTTGAGTTAATGAAAGCAGCATCTAGTTGAGTTAATTAATGAAAGCAGCATCTAGTTGAGTTAATGAAAGCAGCATCTAGTTGAGTTAATTAATGAAAGCAGCATCTAGTTGAGTTAATGAAAGCAGCATCTAGTTGAGTTAATTAATGAAAGCAGCATCTAGTTGTGTTAATTAATGAAAGCAGCATCTAGTTGAGTTAGTGAAAGCATCATCTAGTTGAGTTAATGAAAGCAGCATCTAGTTGTGTTAATTAATGAAAGCAGCATCTAGTTGTGTTAATTAATGAAAGCAGCATCTAGTTGAGTTAATGAAAGCAGCATCTAGTTGAGTTAATGAAAGCATCATCTAGTTGTGTTAATTAATGAAAGCAGCATCTAGTTGAGTTAATGAAAGCAGCATCTAGTTGAGTTAATTAATGAAAGCAGCATCTAGTTGTGTTAATTAATGAAAGCAGCATCTAGTTGAGTTAATGAAAGCAGCATCTAGTTGTGTTAATTAATGAAAGCAGCATCTAGTTGAGTTAATGAAAGCAGCATCTAGTTGTGTTAATTAATGAAAGCATCATCTAGTTGAGTTAATGAAAGCAGCATCTAGTTGAGTTAATTAATGAAAGCAGCATCTAGTTGTGTTAATGAAAGCAGCATCTAGTTGTGTTAATTAATGAAAGCAGCATCTAGTTGAGTTAATGAAAGCAGCATCTAGTTGAGTTAATGAAAGCAGCATCTAGTTGAGTTAATTAATGAAAGCAGCATCTAGTTGTGTTAATTAATGAAAGCATCATCTAGTTGAGTTAATGAAAGCAGCATCTAGTTGAGTTAATTAATGAAAGCAGCATCTAGTTGAGTTAATGAAAGCAGCATCTAGTTGAGTTAATGAAAGCAGCATCTAGTTGTGTTAATTAATGAAAGCAGCATCTAGTTGAGTTAATGAAAGCAGCATCTAGTTGAGTTAATGAAAGCAGCATCTAGTTGAGTTAATGAAAGCAGCATCTAGTTGAGTTAATTAATGAAAGCAGCATCTAGTTGAGTTAATGAAAGCAGCATCTAGTTGAGTTAATGAAAGCAGCATCTAGTTGAGTTAATTAATGAAAGCAGCATCTAGTTGAGTTAATGAAAGCAGCATCTAGTTGTGTTAATTAATGAAAGCAGCATCTAGTTGAGTTAATTAATGAAAGCAGCATCTAGTTGAGTTAATGAAAGCAGCATCTAGTTGTGTTAATTAATGAAAGCAGCATCTAGTTGAGTTAATGAAAGCAGCATCTAGTTGTGTTAATTAATGAAAGCATCATCTAGTTGAGTTAATTAATGAAAGCAGCATCTAGTTGTGTTAATTAATGAAAGCAGCATCTAGTTGTGTTAATTAATGAAAGCAGCATCTAGTTGAGTTAATGAAAGCAGCATCTAGTTGTGTCAATTAATGAAAGCATCATCTAGTTGAGTTAATGAAAGCAGCATCTAGTTGAGTTAATGAAAGCAGCATCTAGTTGAGTTAATGAAAGCAGCATCTAGTTGAGTTAATTAATGAAAGCAGCATCTAGTTGAGTTAATGAAAGCAGCATCTAGTTGAGTTAATGAAAGCAGCATCTAGTTGAGTTAATGAAAGCAGCATCTAGTTGAGTTAATTAATGAAAGCAGCATCTAGTTGAGTTAATGAAAGCAGCATCTAGTTCAGTTAATGACAGCAGCATCTAGTTGAGTTAATGAAAGCAGCATCTAGTTCAGTTAATGACAGCAGCATCTAGTTGAGTTAATGAAAGCAGCATCTAGTTGAGTTAATGAAAGCAGCATCTAGTTGAGTTAATGAAAGCAGCATCTAGTTGAGTTAATTAATAAAAGCAGCATCTAGTTGTGTTAATTAATGAAAGCAGCATCTAGTTGAGTTAATGAAAGCAGCATCTAGTTGAGTTAATGAAAGCAGCATCTAGTTGAGTTAATGAAAGCAGCATCTAGTTGAGTTAATGAAAGCAGCATCTAGTTGTGTTAATTAATGAAAGCAGCATCTAGTTGTGTTAATTAATGAAAGCAGCATCTAGTTGTGTTAATTAATGAAAGCAGCATCTAGTTGAGTTAATTAATGAAAGCAGCATCTAGTTGTGTTAATGAAAGCAGCATCTAGTTGAGTTAATGAAAGCAGCATCTAGTTGAGTTAGTGAAAGCAGCATCTAGTTGTGTTAATTAATGAAAGCAGCATCTAGTTGTGTTAATTAATGAAAGCAGCATCTAGTTGTGTTAATGAAAGCAGCATCTAGTTGAGTTAGTGAAAGCAGCATCTAGTTGTGTTAATTAATGAAAGCAGCATCTAGTTGTGTTAATTAATGAAAGCAGCATCTAGTTGTGTTAATTAATGAAAGCAGCATCTAGTTGTGTTAATTAATGAAAGCAGCATCTAGTTGTGTTAATTAATGAAAGCAGCATCTAGTTGTGTTAATGAAAGCAGCATCTAGTTGAGTTAGTGAAAGCAGCATCTAGTTGAGTTAGTGAAAGCAGCATCTAGTTGTGTTAATTAATGAAAGCAGCATCTAGTTGTGTTAATTAATGAAAGCAGCATCTAGTTGTGTTAATGAAAGCAGCATCTAGTTGAGTTAATGAAAGCAGCATCTAGTTGAGTTAGTGAAAGCAGCATCTAGTTGTGTTAATTAATGAAAGCAGCATCTAGTTGAGTTAATGAAAGCAGCATCTAGTTGAGTTAATGAAAGCAGCATCTAGTTGAGTTAATGAAAGCAGCATCTAGTTGAGTTAATTAATGAAAGCAGCATTTAGTTGAGTTAATGAAAGCAGCATCTAGTTGAGTTAATTAATGAAAGCAGCATCTAGTTGAGTTAATGAAAGCAGCATCTAGTTGAGTTAATTAATGAAAGCAGCATCTAGTTGTGTTAATTAATGAAAGCAGCATCTAGTTGAGTTAATTAATGAAAGCAGCATCTAGTTGAGTTAGTGAAAGCATCATCTAGTTGAGTTAATGAAAGCAGCATCTAGTTGTGTTAATTAATGAAAGCAGCATCTAGTTGTGTTAATTAATGAAAGCAGCATCTAGTTGAGTTAATGAAAGCAGCATCTAGTTGAGTTAATGAAAGCATCATCTAGTTGTGTTAATTAATGAAAGCAGCATCTAGTTGAGTTAATGAAAGCAGCATCTAGTTGAGTTAATTAATGAAAGCAGCATCTAGTTGTGTTAATTAATGAAAGCAGCATCTAGTTGAGTTAATGAAAGCAGCATCTAGTTGTGTTAATTAATGAAAGCAGCATCTAGTTGAGTTAATGAAAGCAGCATCTAGTTGTGTTAATTAATGAAAGCATCATCTAGTTGAGTTAATGAAAGCAGCATCTAGTTGAGTTAATTAATGAAAGCAGCATCTAGTTGAGTTAATTAATGAAAGCAGCATCTAGTTGAGTTAATTAATGAAAGCAGCATCTAGTTGAGTTAATTAATGAAAGCAGCATCTAGTTGAGTTAATTAATGAAAGCAGCATCTAGTTGAGTTAATGAAAGCAGCATCTAGTTGAGTTAATGAAAGCAGCATCTAGTTGAGTTAATTAATGAAAGCAGCATCTAGTTGAGTTAATTAATGAAAGCAGCATCTAGTTGTGTTAATTAATGAAAGCATCATCTAGTTGAGTTAATGAAAGCAGCATCTAGTTGAGTTAATGAAAGCAGCATCTAGTTGAGTTAATTAATGAAAGCAGCATCTAGTTGAGTTAATGAAAGCAGCATCTAGTTGAGTTAATGAAAGCAGCATCTAGTTGTGTTAATTAATGAAAGCAGCATCTAGTTGAGTTAATGAAAGCAGCATCTAGTTGAGTTAATGAAAGCAGCATCTAGTTGAGTTAATGAAAGCAGCATCTAGTTGAGTTAATTAATGAAAGCAGCATCTAGTTGAGTTAATGAAAGCAGCATCTAGTTGAGTTAATGAAAGCAGCATCTAGTTGAGTTAATTAATGAAAGCAGCATCTAGTTGAGTTAATGAAAGCAGCATCTAGTTGTGTTAATTAATGAAAGCAGCATCTAGTTGAGTTAATTAATGAAAGCAGCATCTAGTTGAGTTAATGAAAGCAGCATCTAGTTGTGTTAATTAATGAAAGCAGCATCTAGTTGAGTTAATGAAAGCAGCATCTAGTTGTGTTAATTAATGAAAGCATCATCTAGTTGAGTTAATTAATGAAAGCAGCATCTAGTTGTGTTAATTAATGAAAGCAGCATCTAGTTGTGTTAATTAATGAAAGCAGCATCTAGTTGAGTTAATGAAAGCAGCATCTAGTTGTGTCAATTAATGAAAGCATCATCTAGTTGAGTTAATGAAAGCAGCATCTAGTTGAGTTAATGAAAGCAGCATCTAGTTGAGTTAATGAAAGCAGCATCTAGTTGAGTTAATTAATGAAAGCAGCATCTAGTTGAGTTAATTAATGAAAGCAGCATCTAGTTGAGTTAATTAATGAAAGCAGCATCTAGTTGTGTTAATGAAAGCAGCATCTAGTTGAGTTAATTAATGAAAGCAGCATCTAGTTGAGTTAATGAAAGCAGCATCTAGTTGAGTTAATTAATGAAAGCAGCATCTAGTTGAGTTAATTAATGAAAGCAGCATCTAGTTGAGTTAATTAATGAAAGCAGCATCTAGTTGAGTTAATGAAAGCAGCATCTAGTTGTGTTAATGAAAGCAGCATCTAGTTGTGTTAATTAATGAAAGCAGCATCTAGTTGAGTTAATGAAAGCAGCATCTAGTTGAGTTAATGAAAGCAGCATCTAGTTGAGTTAATGAAAGCAGCATCTAGTTGAGTTAATGAAAGCAGCATCTAGTTGAGTTAATTAATGAAAGCAGCATCTAGTTGAGTTAATGAAAGCAGCATCTAGTTGAGTTAATGAAAGCAGCATCTAGTTGTGTTAATTAATGAAAGCAGCATCTAGTTGAGTTAATGAAAGCAGCATCTAGTTGAGTTAATGAAAGCAGCATCTAGTTGAGTTAATGAAAGCAGCATCTAGTTGAGTTAATTAATGAAAGCAGCATCTAGTTGAGTTAATGAAAGCAGCATCTAGTTGAGTTAATGAAAGCAGCATCTAGTTGAGTTAATTAATGAAAGCAGCATCTAGTTGAGTTAATGAAAGCAGCATCTAGTTGTGTTAATTAATGAAAGCAGCATCTAGTTGAGTTAATTAATGAAAGCAGCATCTAGTTGAGTTAATGAAAGCAGCATCTAGTTGTGTTAATTAATGAAAGCAGCATCTAGTTGAGTTAATGAAAGCAGCATCTAGTTGTGTTAATTAATGAAAGCATCATCTAGTTGAGTTAATTAATGAAAGCAGCATCTAGTTGTGTTAATTAATGAAAGCAGCATCTAGTTGTGTTAATTAATGAAAGCAGCATCTAGTTGAGTTAATGAAAGCAGCATCTAGTTGTGTCAATTAATGAAAGCATCATCTAGTTGAGTTAATGAAAGCAGCATCTAGTTGAGTTAATGAAAGCAGCATCTAGTTGAGTTAATGAAAGCAGCATCTAGTTGAGTTAATTAATGAAAGCAGCATCTAGTTGAGTTAATTAATGAAAGCAGCATCTAGTTGAGTTAATTAATGAAAGCAGCATCTAGTTGTGTTAATGAAAGCAGCATCTAGTTGAGTTAATTAATGAAAGCAGCATCTAGTTGAGTTAATGAAAGCAGCATCTAGTTGAGTTAATTAATGAAAGCAGCATCTAGTTGAGTTAATTAATGAAAGCAGCATCTAGTTGAGTTAATTAATGAAAGCAGCATCTAGTTGAGTTAATGAAAGCAGCATCTAGTTGTGTTAATGAAAGCAGCATCTAGTTGTGTTAATTAATGAAAGCAGCATCTAGTTGAGTTAATGAAAGCAGCATCTAGTTGAGTTAATGAAAGCAGCATCTAGTTGAGTTAATGAAAGCAGCATCTAGTTGAGTTAATGAAAGCAGCATCTAGTTGAGTTAATTAATGAAAGCAGCATCTAGTTGAGTTAATGAAAGCAGCATCTAGTTGTGTTAATTAATGAAAGCAGCATCTAGTTGAGTTAATGAAAGCAGCATCTAGTTGTGTTAATTAATGAAAGCAGCATCTAGTTGAGTTAATGAAAGCAGCATCTAGTTGTGTTAATTAATGAAAGCATCATCTAGTTGAGTTAATTAATGAAAGCAGCATCTAGTTGTGTTAATTAATAAAAGCAGCATCTAGTTGTGTTAATGAAAGCAGCATCTAGTTGGGTTAATGAAAGCAGCATCTAGTTGTGTTAATGAAAGCAGCATCTAGTTGGGTTAATGAAAGCAGCATCTAGTTGAGTTAATGAAAGCAGCATCTAGTTGTGTTAATTAATGAAAGCAGCATCTAGTTGAGTTAATGAAAGCAGCATCTAGTTCAGTTAATGAAAGCAGCATCTAGTTGAGTTAATTAATGAAAGCAGCATCTAGTTGAGTTAATTAATGACAGCAGCATCTAGTTGTGTTAATGAAAGCAGCATCTAGTTGAGTTAATGAAAGCAGCATCTAGTTGAGTTAATGAAAGCAGCATCTAGTTGAGTTAATGAAAGCAGCATCTAGTTGAGTTAATGAAAGCAGCTTCTAGTTGAGTTAATGAAAGCAGCATCTAGTTGAGTTAATGAAAGCAGCATCTAGTTGAGTTAATGAAAGCAGCATCTAGTTGAGTTAATGAAAGCAGCATCTAGTTGAGTTAATGAAAGCAGCATCTAGTTGAGTTAATGAAAGCATCATCTAGTTGTGTTAATGAAAGCAGCATCTAGTTGAGTTAATGAAAGCAGCATCTAGTTGAGTTAATTAATGAAAGCAGCATCTAGTTGAGTTAATGAAAGCAGCATCTAGTTGAGTTAATTAATGAAAGCAGCATCTAGTTGAGTTAATGAAAGCAGCATCTAGTTGAGTTAATTAATGAAAGCAGCATCTAGTTGAGTTAATGAAAGCAGCATCTAGTTGTCCTGTTCCCCAGTCAGACAGTGGTGCAGATAGGAGGAGGGGGGTGTATGTTCCTGCAACATCAGCTCAGAGAGGAAATGAGGCCTGGGAAGTGGCTGTCTGATTGGATGAGGGCTGGAGGTAGTGGCTATTGATGAACACTCTTGGCATTCTGAATTCCTACCCTGATTGAGTTCTGTACAGTTTTCATACAGGCCACACTGCTACAACACAATACAGTCTGCAGCAATTTCTCCCTTTCCACAAAACCCGTCCATTTCTATCCTGTATCAACTTCATTTAGGTCACCAGTGATGAATCTTCCTCCTCGACGATCTCTCTAGACTCCATGGTTATGTATAGAATTCCCACTCTGGGGTCACTATCTATTCTGCTGAGAGGGTGAAAACACTGGATTTGCAATCCATCATCTCTTGGGTCCCCCCCCCACAAAAAACAACGTAATTTTGACATGTGGATTTTCTCACACTGCAAAATATACAAAAAAATACATGTTTCATAAGTTTTACTTTTCTCGTTGTTGATGGTCTCCAGTGCATAGTGTAACATGACGCATCACCAGTGTGTTCCCAACAGGCCTGGGAAGTGGCTGTCTGATTGGATGAGGGCTGGAGATAGTGGCTGTCTGATTGGATGAGGGCTGGGAAGTGGCTGTCTGATTGGATGAGGCCTGGGAAGTGGCTGTCTGATTGGATGAGGCCTGGGAAGTGGCTGTCTGATTGGATGAGGGCTGGGAAGTGGCTGTCTGATTGGATGAGGCCTGGGAAGTGGCTGTCTGGTTGGATGAGGGCTGGGGATAGTGGCTGTCTGATTGGATGAGGCCTGGGAAGTGGCTGTCTGGTTGGATGAGGGCTGGGGATAGTGGCTGTCTGATTAGATGAGGGCTGGAGGAAGTGGCTGTCTGATTGAATGAGGGCTGGGACGTGGCTGTCTGATTGGATGAGGGCTGTGAAGTGGCTGTCTGATTAGATGAGGGCTGGAGAAAGTGGCTGTCTGATTGGATGAGGGCTGGAGGAAGTGGCTGTCTGATTGGATGAGGGCTGGGGGAAGCTGCTATCTGATTGGATCAGGGCTGGGAAGTGGGTGTCTGATTGGATGAGGGCTGGAGATAATGGTTAGTGTATAAGGCCTGGGAAGTGGATGTCTGATTGGATGAGGGCTGGAGATAGTGGTTAGTGTATAAGGCCTGGGAAGTGGCTGTCTGATTGGATGAGGGCTGGAGATAGTGGTTAGTGTATAAGGCCTGGGAAGTGGGTGTCTGATTGGATGAGGGCTGGAGATAATGGTTAGTGTATAAGGCCTGGGAAGTGGGTGTCTGATTGGATGAGGGCTGGAGATAATGTTTAGTGTATAAGGCCTGGGAAGTGGCTGTCTGATTGGATGAGGGCTGGAGATAGTGGTTAGTGTATAAGGCCTGGGAAGTGGGTGTCTGATTGGATGAGGGCTGGAGATAATGGTTAGTGTATAAGGCCTGGGAAGTGGGTGTCTGATTGGATGAGGGCTGGAGATAATGGTTAGTGTATAAGGCCTGGGAAGTGGCTGTCTGATTGGATGAGGGCTGGGAAGTGGCTGTCTGATTGGATGAGGGCTGGGAAGTGGCTGTCTGATTGGATGAGGGCTGGAGATAGTGGTTACTGTATAAGGCCTGGGAAGTGGGTGTCTGATTGGATGAGGGCTGGAGATAATGGTTAGTGTATAAGGCCTGGGAAGTGGGTGTCTGATTGGATGAGGGCTGGAGATAGTGGTTAGTGTATAAGGCCTGGGAAGTGGGTGTCTGATTGGATGAGGGCTGGAGATAATGGTTAGTGTATAAGGCCTGGGAAGTGGCTGTCTGATTGGATGAGGGCTGGAGATAGTGGTTAGTGTATAAGGCCTGGGAAGTGGGTGTCTGATTGGATGAGGGCTGGAGATAATGGTTAGTGTATAAGGCCTGGGAAGTGGGTGTCTGATTGGATGAGGGCTGGAGATAATGGTTAGTGTATAAGGCCTGGGAAGTGGCTGTCTGATTGGATGAGGGCTGGGAAGTGGCTGTCTGATTGGATGAGGGCTGGGAAGTGGCTGTCTGATTGGATGAGGGCTGGAGATAGTGGTTACTGTATAAGTGTAGACCGATGCATAACAACACCAAAGGTTATATTACTATTGTCTTATAATAGTAACCTAATATATATATACACACACACACATCATCTGGCCCCTAATTAGTAGCCTATCAACTGTCTCTATGGTTGTATTAGCTGCACGGTGCAGACTGTACCATTGTCTACTTACTCCAATCCAGGGATTTAATACCGGTCCAGGTTTTACCGGGAGCGCTCCGGTCAGAGGAAGGAGGGGGTCCGGGATGCGCGCTCGTGGATTGGTCGCGACATGCTTGTCACAACCGGAGGAGGCTGGGAAGAAAAGGAGTGTTGTGTATCGAGGACGGCCTTGGGAAAGTCTGAACACAATCACACAGAACGACCGTCCTGGCGGGTCATACGTCAGTCGTTCAGTGAGGAAATACGCTTTTACCGGGATATAATGGATGTTGACATTGATCTCTGAGTTTGAGAAAAAAGGGGGGACGTTTCATGTCGATTTTTTTCTCCCCCTGCTGTCTCGGATGCCGCATTTCTTGTTGCTTTGCTGTGTGGCTGGCAGCTGCTCCTCACAGTAACACGAAACACACACTGCTGCTATTGAAAGAGCGGTGTGTGTGTGTGTGCGCTGCGATCCAAGACTCCCCAATGGAAGGAATTTGTTGATCGCAACGGGAACGGGTTTTCGGACTCTTTAAAAAAAAAAACAAGATTAAAAGACATTATCGGCTGTTTGAAAAAGCAGGGCCCGTGTGTCTTTGGCTTGACACTGGTGCTACTTGCCATTAGCTTGTGCCGCTAACGGAATAAAAGCTGCGTCCCTGTGAAGTGGATTCAACACCAACACTGAGAATTACCGTGAGATACACCAGTATCACAAACTGAATCAAACAAGTAGCCTATTTTGGAATCTCTCCGTTTTACGCAACACAGAAGGTAGTGCGGGACATTGGTTTTGACCTTCTACCAAATAGTTTTTTTTTTTACATTTAGGAGTGGATTAAAAGGAGGATCACCATATTAGTGGATTCAAGTCTGGTTATTTTGGTGTTGGGCTACTGGAGGCTTCCTGCTGTCTCCGGGTAAGAAGACCGACGATTGGAGCTTCATCTGCGCCCGGTGAGTTAAATTAGACGGGACCCGTTTGAATCACACAATTGGATGACTGAATAGTGAAAGATGGCACATATATATATATATATATATATTTTTTTTGCAAGACTTTAGTAGGTTGAACTATTATGTGGGTTTACATTCATAAGCCAATGAAGTCCTGGTTGAGTGCAGTCTAGATATTCGTTTTGGATCCAACATTATAGAATGAGTGAAAATAAACGCAATTTGTAGTTTTCTGCATTAGCTCGCTCGCTCACTCAACTCTTCAGAAGCTTATTGAAATTAAGGTCTGAAAATGGCCCCTTAATCCCCCGTCCACCCCCTCCTGCATTATTTTAGCCAATGTCAAATATTGAAGTACGAGACAACATTTATGAAGTTACTGTGTCATTTCTCCACCGTGGTCCAAATGGCTACATAACTCAATATATGGAATCAACCTGATGCATTGAATAGACGGTTCAAAGAACGGTGCATGTTTTCATTAGCGGTCTGTCAGTGTGTCCGCGGAGATTTGGGAGCTGTTCACCTCCTTGGGTCCTGACGCCTGCCAGTCATTTTTTAATTTTTTATTTTTTATTTTTTGACATCAATCCGCCCGGTTGACCGAATTACACATTCACTATTTATTTACAGGAACACAGAAAACAAGAGTCCACTTCAGCTTCCTAGTGAAAGGCGGAGTTGGCATCCACGCTGTAGACTTCGCCGATCGTAGATGACTAGTGTCTATTATAAGGACTGTTACAATGCGCTCCAACCGGAGCATCAACCTTTGACTTGATGAATTGGGAAGCCGACCAAATCTTGCTACTGATAGTCTAGTTTTCCTATTCATCAGCATAGACACACAAACCCATATTCAGGATTTTTGCAAAGAGATAAAGGAGTGATTCATGTGGTCAGTTATCAGATGATCATTCGTGGATCGTGTGCGCGTGCGTATGACATGCTGCTTTTATCCGCTAAGCAAAGTTGTATTTATTAAGCTACTTTCGCCTGTTTTATTTATTTATTTCACGTGATTTTTGGGTATCTATGAGCTAGATGCTGTCAGTGATGCCGTGCTGCTCTGTACTCACAGTGGGGACTGCTGAGTGTTGGTTCAACAGTCTGTACTTACAGTGGGGACTGCTGAGTGTTGGTACAACAGTCTGTACTCACAGTGGGGACTGCTGAGTGTTGGTACAACAGTCTGTACTCACAGTGGGGACTGCTGAGTGTTGGTACAACAGTCTGTACTCATGGTGGGGACTGCTGAGTGTTGGTACAACAGTCTGTACTCACAGTGGGGACTGCTGAGTGTTGGTACAACAGTCTGTACTCACAGTGGGGACTGCTGAGTGTTGGTTCAACTGACACAGTAGATCGGCTTCATGCTCCATTGATTGAAACGTCCACCAATCACTATACATGTGATTGGAGTGGGACGGCCTATCAGATCGCGATGGGACTTGACGGTAGTAAAGCCATACGAGGCTTTAGCTTCTCCGGCCAAAGAACGGAGAATGGTGATGTTAAAGTGTGTTTGATCTTTGACTGATGAGAGCCTACTGAGGTCCTACACCAGACACTGGCTTTAGTGGGGAGACTGGGAGAGGAGAGGTCCTACTACAGACACTGGCTTTACTGGGGAGACTGGGAGAGGAGAGGTCCTACTACAGACACTTGCTTTACTGGGGAGACTGGGAGAGGAGAGGTCCTATTACAGAGACTGGGGAGACTGGGAGAGGAGAGGTCCTACTACAGACACTGGGGAGACTGGGAGAGGAGAGGTCCTACTACAGACACTGGGGAGACTGGGAGAGGAGAGGTCCTACTACAGACACTGGGGAGACTGGGAGAGGAGAGGTCCTACTACAGACACTGGGGAGACTGGGATAGGAGAGGTCCTACTACAGAGACTGGCTTTACTGGGGAGACTGGAAGAGGAGAGGTCCTACACCAGACACTGGGGAGACTGGGAGAGGAGAGGTCCTACTACAGACACTGGGGAGACTGGGAGAGGAGAGGTCCTACTACAGACACTGGGGAGACTGGGAGAGGAGAGGTCCTACTACAGACACTGGGGAGACTGGGAGAGGAGAAGTCCTACTACAGACACTGGGGAGACTGGGAGAGGAGAGGTCCTACACCAGACACTGGCTTTAGTGGGGAGACTGGGAGAGGAGAGGTCCTACTACAGAGACTGGCTTTAGTGGGGAGACTGGGAGAGGAGAGGTCCTACTACAGACACTGGGGAGACTGGGAGAGGAGAGGTCCTACTACAGACACTGGCTTTAGTGGGGAGACTGGGAGAGGAGAGGTCCTACTACAGACACTGGGGAGACTGGGAGAGGAGAGGTCCTACACCAGACACTGGCTTTAGTGGGGAGACTGGGAGAGGAGAGGTCCTACTACAGACACTGGGGAGACTGGGAGAGGAGAGGTCCTACTACAGACACTGGCTTTAGTGGGGAGACTGGGAGAGGAGAGGTCCTACTACAGACACTGGGGAGACTGGGAGAGGAGAGGTCCTACTACAGATACTGGGGAGACTGGGAGAGGAGAGGTCCTATACCAGACACTGGCTTTAGTGGGGAGATTGGGACAGTAGACCTTTTGTGATTAAAAAATGCCTTTATCGCCCCTTATCATTGTCACGAGTGAGTCAACGCAGAAATTGTCTTCATGTACTGATTAGATAGAGTGTCGGGGACAGTAGCTGTCCATGGTTCTGCAGCCTACTTGAGTAAGTTGCTCTGCTTTGAACATGCTTGGAACAAATTCTCATTGAATTTTTCTTTTTCTCATTAGTGATATAAAAGTCTTCCACTCTCTCCCGGTGTTTTGTCCGTGTTCATCCACAAAGAGCAGGAGGTTGTTAAATCTGTAACACAACAGGACAACTGATGAAAGCTAGCATGATTCTGGCTGTGGCTGAGAGTTGGCGAGCCAGAGATCACTGTGAAATATAAACCAGAGGCAGTATTAGCTTAATTAAATATCTGTGTTACCGCGATGCAAAGACCATTCTGTATGAGTGTTTCGTCAGCGTCTCCTGATGACCTCTGCTGTTTTAAATGAAATGACCTACATTTCCTGATATGAATCTGGTGGCATCTGTAGTTGGCAACGGAGACAGGCTATAGGCGCAACGGAGACAGGCTATAGGCCTAACGGAGACAGGCTATAGGCCCAACGGAGACAGGCTATAGGCCTAACGGAGACAGGCTATAGGCCCAACGGAGACAGGCTATAGGCCCAACGGAGACAGGCTATAGGCCCAACGGAGACAGGCTATAGGCCCAACGGAGACAGGCTATAGGCCTAACGGAGACGGGCTATAGGCCCAACGGAGACGGGCTATAGGCCTAACGGAGACGGGCTATAGGCCTAACGGAGACGGGCTATAGGCCTAACGGAGACAGGCTATAGGCCTAACGGAGACAGGCTATAGGCCTAACGGAGACGGGCTATAGGCCTAACGGAGACGGGCTATAGGCCTAACGGAGACGGGCTATAGGCCTAACGGAGACGGGCTATAGGCCCAACGGAGACGGGCTATAGGCCCAACGGAGACGGGCTATAGGCCCAACGGAGACGGGCTATAGGCCCAACGGAGACGGGCTATAGGCCCAACGGAGACGGGCTATAGGCCCAACGGAGACGGGCTATAGGCCCAACGGAGACGGGCTATAGGCCCAACGGAGACGGGCTATAGGCCCAACGGAGACGGGCTATATGCCAATCATATAATTCAAACTATCTATAGACCTATCACATGAATTGCAATTGTATTATCTTATGTTTCAATATTTCACAATGCAGTTGCTGAACTACCTGTCTGTGTAGTTCTCTCCTGGCTGAACTACCTGTCTGTGTAGTTCTCTCCTGGCTGAACTACCTGTCTGTGTAGTTCTCTCCTGGCTGAACTACCTGTCTGTGTAGTTCTCTCCTGATTCCTGGCTGAACTACCTGTCTGTGTAGTTCTCTCCTGGCTGAACTACCTGTCTGTGTAGTTCTCTCCTGGCTGAACTACCTGTCTGTGTAGTTCTCTCCTGGCTGAACTACCTGTCTGTGTAGTTCTCTCCTGATTCCTGGCTGAACTACCTGTCTGTGTAGTTCTCTCCTGATTCCTGGCTGAACTACCTGTCTGTGTAGTTCTCTCCTGGCTGAACTGCCTGTCTGTGTAGTTCTATCCTGGCTGAACTACCTGTCTGTGTAGTTCTCTCCTGATTCCTGGCTGAACTACCTGTCTGTGTAGTTCTCTCCTGGCTGAACTACCTGTCTGTGTAGTTCTATCCTGGCTGAACTACCTGTCTGTGTAGTTCTCTCCTGGCTGAACTGCCTGTCTGTGTAGTTCTATCCTGGCTGAACTACCTGTCTGTGTAGTTCTCTCCTGGCTGAACTACCTGTCTGTATAGTCCTGATTCCTGGCTGAAGCAGCATCAGCCTGGTCACTAATTTGACACACAGCATTGATTGTCCTGTCCCACCTAACACTAAACTTAACCCTGACCGTAACCATGGTACATTTCCACTTCAATGGCTTGACGTCAGTTTGATGTCTCAAGGATCCCCCTTAGCACTTACCCTCCCCACCTCCCCATGCAGTGACCTCACAAAGCTAGGCCTTGTTCTAACCAATCAACATGGACATCCTTTATCCCAGCCCAGCGATGCCCCCTGATTGGTTAATAGTGGGAGACCACCCTGAGCCCACTTCAAAACGTTAATGCCACTCTCTCATCAGGTGTCAGAGCAGTTTAGTACAGAATCCAACATGGTTTCACTCTGAATAGGTAATGTAGTAGTTGAACAAGGAGACACTGTTAGACAGGAGGTAATGTAGTAGTTGAACAAGGAGACACTGGGACAGGAGGTAATGTAGCAGTTGAACAAGGAGACACTGTTAGACAGGAGGTAATGTAGTAGTTGAACAAGGAGACACTGTGGGACAGGAGGTAATGTAGTAGCTGAACAAGGCAACACAATGTAGTAGTTGAACAAGGAGACACTGTTAGACAGGAGGTAATGTAGTCGTTGAACAAGGAGACACTGTGGGACAGGAGGTAATGTAGTAGTTGAACAAGGAGACACTGTGGGACAGGAGGTAATGTAGTAGTTCAACAAGGAGTCACTGTTAGACAGGAGGTAATGTAGTCGTTGAACAAGGAGACACTGTTAGACAGGAGGTAATGTAGTAGTTGAACAAGGAGACACTGTGGGACAGGAGGTAATGTAGTAGTTGAACAAGGAGACACTATTAGACAGGAGGTAATGTAGTAGTTGAACAAGGAGACACTGTTAGACAGGAGGTAATGTAGTAGTTGAACAAGGAGACACTGTTAGACAGGAGGTAATGTAGTCTTTGAATAAGGAGACACTGTGGGACAGGAGGTAATGTAGTAGTTGAACAAGGAGACACTGTTAGACAGGAGGTAATGTAGTCTTTGAACAAGGAGACACTGTGGGACAGGAGGTAATGTAGTCTTTGAACAAGGAGACACTGTTAGACAGGAGGTAATGTAGTAGTTGAACAAGGAGACACTGTTAGACAGGAGGTAATGTAGTAGTTGAACAAGGAGACACTGTGGGACAGGAGGTAATGTAGTCTTTGAACAAGGAGACGCTGTATAACGCATAATTATAAAATGCATAATTTTAGTTGAAATGAGTTGTGAGGAGAATGTGATGACAAAGCCTTGTATGTATTTAGAATGCTAATGACGAGTGGTGAGCCAGGAAGAAGGGAGAAGGACCTGTGAGGCATAGAAACCACACACACACACACACACACACACACACACACACACACACACACACACACACACACACACACACACACACACACACACACACACACACAGACATAGACATAGAAAACACACACACACATAGACATAGAAAACACACACACACACACACACACACACACACACACACACACACACACACATAGACATAGAAAACACACACACACACACACACACACACACACACACACACACACACACACACACACACACACACACACACACACACACACACACACACACACACACACACACGGCCTGGGAGGCATAGAAACGCCACCTCTCTGCTCTGCATCTCTCCTCCTCCTCCTCTCGGACGGGCTGAATCAGCAAGCCAAATGTAGAGCAAACAAGATGCGCTCGTTTCTGAATTTGGGACGCAGGACAGAAGAGAGAGGAGAAGAGATCTGCATTGGGATCAGTTGAAACTGCAGCCCTAGATCAGTTAATTAGACAGGATTAAACATTAAACATCTCTGACCCAACCTGAACACTGGTCTGGGATCAGATCACCCGGAATGTTAATAGACAGGAAGTAGCTTGTATTAAACATCTCTGGCCCTACCTGAACACTGGTCTGGGATCAGATCACCTGGAATGTTAATAGACAGGAAGTAGCTTGTATTAAACATCTCTGACCCAACCTGAACACTGGTCTGGGATCAGATCACCTGGAATGTTAATAGACAGGAAGTAGCTTGTATTAAACATCTCTGACCCTACCTGAACACTGGTCTGGGATCAGATCACCTGGAATGTTAATAGACAGGAAGTAGCTTGTATTAAACATCTCTGACCCAACCTGAACACTGGTCTGGGATCAGATCACCTGGAATGTTAATAGACAGGAAGTAGCCTGTATTAAACATCTCTGGCCCAACCTGAACACTGGTCTGGGATCAGTTCACCCAGAATGACACGTAGGCTACACTTTCACCTTGACTTGTGTTATCTAGTCCTGGTGGATTCAGAGACATTGCTTTTCAAGGGGACCATCTCTTCTTCTTCTTCTTCTTGGTCATTTGAACAGATGCTTTTGGGGAAGCCAAATTGTGACTCCTTTCAGGAAGCGAGGTCACGCGTCACCACCTCACAGGAGAGCCATTTGAACGTATAAATAAAAAAGCATTAATCTGTTGTTTTTTTGTTTTGTTTTTTTTAGCAGAAATGCCCTCTGGAACATGTGAACTTTCATATGCCTAAATAACAAATGTGTACGCCATCTGTAAATACGAATCATATTGTTCAATTACGAGCCTAGTTAGTTTAGACACCGAAGAAGAAGGGGGGGGGAACCTTCCCGAGAGCCATGATTGGCTGAGATAATGGGTGGGCTGGACATGTCAAGAGATGAGTTCTGATTGGTCTGCCATATATCACGCTTCTGTCTATAACATGAGCTGGTCCGTATGCTTAGGTAATCCTTTCTAAAGACATCGCGCAGTAGAACTGCATACGTGTTCGCTCTACACTTTCTGGAGGACCCCGTTTTGAAATCAGTGGAATTAGAGTATGATAGCTAAGGAGAAAAGAGAGAAAATTCTGTCGTTTTTGATTGCAAATGTGCAGACGGAGTCGAACAGAGAACGCACAGAAAGCTGTTGTATTAAACACATGTCTCCGGATTACATCTTCAAACTAAGGGTAACCATGGCATCCATGACAGAGTGGGAGAAGAGTCCATCCGGGTATAAGATGGTCTAGGTAGCTACATTTTCAGATATTACACGTTTCTAATTTTGTCTGAAAGTCGTTTTCATTTCAAGTTAAAGTGTACTGTTAGCTTCCTAGCTAAAGTTAGCTGGCTGGCTCGCTAGCTAACGTTATGTGTATGATCTGTGTTATAATATTATTCGTATCTCCAGAGCCATTTGTAATGCTAGTTACAGCCTAACGTCAGCTAGCTAGCTAACACTGAACCTGGTTGGTTAGCTACCTGCAGATTCATGAAGAGTAGTAACGTTATGAGCTGGGACTATTGTTTCATTGTTTAGCTAGCTAGCTACATGTCTAAACAAAAAGACTCCACTATGCAAGAAAACCATTTCAGTAGAATCTTCATGATGTCACTGCGACAACTGTCGATAGACGTAGCAGGTAAATTCGCTCTGGCTATCCACTCCGATTTCATGGCACTGCGTCTGAGTGTGCCAGAGCGCAGAATAACTGACGAATTTAGGAACGCGTCGAATATGGTCGGTGTCAGTTAAAGTTGTCAAAAAAGCTTTAAAGGTAAAATGCTCACCAGCAGCACAGTTTCCGTCTCCGATGCTCTGGATAAAAACAGCTTAACCGGCTCTGCTAGGGCGGTGCAAAACGCTTCCCTCATTTGTGTCAGGAAGTAGCTAGAAAGCTAGCCAACGTTAGCCAGTTAGCTTGGGTGTTTGACTTCTGTTGCGAGGTCAGAAAGCTCGGATCAACCCTACTCCTCGGCCAGAGCGTCCAGTGTGCTCTCTGAGTTTAACGAACGGACAATATGACCACGCTCTGTGTTTAACGAACGCCCAGAGCGCACTGTGATCACTCTCTAGCACTCCAGATTGAATTTAGGGACACACCCATAGTATAAACCAGCTTTTAGACTTGAAATCTTTAGTTGTTCAGTACACTACTGTACTCACTCTGTTTAGCATATGGCCTCACATGTGAATCTTTAAAGAGATGGGTGGAGCTAAGGCTTTAGACAGCGCACTGAGTTTACGGGCGGGGCTATAGTTTACGGGCGGGGCTATAGTTTACCGGGCGGGGCTATAGTTTACGGGCGGGGCTATAGTGTATGGGCGGGGCTATAGTGTATGGGTGGGGCTATAGTGTATGGGCGTGGCTATATTTTATGGGCGGGGCTATAGTTTATGGGTGGGGCTATAGTGTATGGGCGTGGCTATATTTTATGGGCGGGGCTATAGTTTACGGGCGGGGCTATAGTTTACGGGCGGGGCTATAGTTTACGGGCGGGGCTATAGTTTATGGGCGGGGCTATAGTTTACGGGCGGGGCTATAGTTTACGGGCGGGGCTATAGTTTACGGGCGGGGCTATAGTTTACGGGCGGGGCTATAGTTTGGGCGGGGCTATAGTTTGTGGGCGGGGCTATAGTTTAAGAGGGTGTAATCGATGCTGAATAGGTATAAACTAAGAAGAGTTCTCTAGTGGCACCAGAACATTCAAGGCCCATTTTTCTATTTTAAAGTAGTGTGTGATAAACCATTTTCTAGCTCTGAGTCTCTACTTTCATCCAATGTAAAAAAAAAAAACACAATTTCAAATTCTGCTAAAATAAGACCGACTCGAGCCGTTCGGATAAGTGTGGGTTAAGGCTTTTTCAAGGCTGGAGTCATTTTTATTTGGTTACGGAGAATATTTGTCTTTTTCATTTATAGATTTTTTGGATCAAGTCCGCTTGATACACCAATTAGCATCCAGTATAATAACTAACGTCCAATTAGCATCCAGTGTAATCCCTAATAACCCTTCTGTATCTGCTTCCTGCCTCTTCATCACGCTTCATGCTTTTAACATTAACAAGGATCTAATAAATCATTTGGTTGCCATCTAACTGGTTTGAAAAATCTTATTCATTCGTCCTCACTGATCTACTCTAATTGAGCCCAAATGCTCCTAATGAAAACTATTTGTTTCCTTGATTACAAATCAGAAAAGCCACATCTCCCATCTGTCTTTTTTTCATCAATATTTACTATTTCAAGGTTTTGGTTCTGTTGGATGCTTGGGTCTTTACTGGTGGTCTGTCTGTCTGTCTGTCTGTCTGTCTGTCTGTCTGTCTGTCTGTCTGTCTGTCTGTCTGTCTGTCTGTCTGTCTGTCTGTCTGTCTGTCTGTCTCTGTCTGTCTCTGTCTGTCTCTGTCTCTGTCTCTGTCTCTGTCTCTGTCTCTGTCTCTGTCTCTGTCTCTGTCTCTGTCTCTGTCTCTGTCTCTGTCTCTGTCTCTGTCTCTCTCTGTCTCTGTCTCTGTCTCTGTCTCTGTCTCTGTCTCTGTCTCTGTCTCTGTCTCTGTCTCTGTCTCTGTCTCTCTCTCTCTCTCTCTGTCTCTGTCTCTCTCTCTCTCTCTCTGTCTCTCTCTCTCTCTCTCTCTCTCTCTCTCTCTCTCTCTCTGTCTCTCTCTCTGTCTCTGTCTCTCTCTCTCTCTCTCTCTCTCTCTCTCTCTCTCTCTCTCTCTCTGTCTCTGTCTCTCTCTGTCTCTCTCTCTCTCTGTCTCTGTCTCTCTCTGTCTCTCTCTCTCTCTGTCTCTCTCTGTCTCTCTCTGTCTCTCTGTCTCTGTCTCTCTCTGTCTCTCTCTCTCTCTCTGTCTCTGTCTCTCTCTGTCTCTCTCTCTCTCTCTGTCTCTCTCTCTCTCTCTGTCTCTCTCTGTCTCTCTCTGTCTCTCTCTGTCTCTCTCTGTCTCTCTCTCTCTCTCTCTGTCTCTCTCTGTCTCTGTCTCTGTCTCTCTCTCTCTCTCTCTGTCTCTCTGTCTCTGTCTCTCTCTCTCTCTCTCTCTCTCTCTCTGTCTCTGTCTCTCTCTCTCTGTCTCTGTCTCTGTCTCTCTCTGTCTCTCTCTCTCTCTCTGTCTCTCTCTCTCTCTCTGTCTCTCTCTCTCTCTCTGTCTCTCTCTGTCTCTCTCTGTCTCTCTGTCTCTGTCTCTCTCTCTGTCTCTCTGTCTCTGTCTCTGTCTCTGTCTGTCTCTCTCTGTGTTTCAATTCAAGGGCTTTATTGCCATGGGAAACATGTGTTAACATTGCCAAAGCAAGGTAGACAACATACAAGGTAGACAACATACAAAGTGAATATATAAAGTGAAAAACAACAAAAAATTAACAGTAAACATTACACATACAGAAGTTTAAAAACAGTAAAGACATTACAAATGTCATATTATATATATATATATATATATATCTTGTGCCCGTTAAAGGACACAAGATAAAATGAATAAGCATAAATATGGGTTGTATTTACAATGGTGTTTGTTCTTCACTGGTTGCCCTTTTCTCGTGGCAACAGGTCACAAATCTTGCTGCTGTGATGGCACACTGTGGAATTTCACCCAAAAGATATGGGAGTTTATCAAAATTGGATTTGTTTTCGAATTCTTTGTGGATCTGTGTAATCTGGGGGAAATATGTCTCTCTAATATGGTCATACATTGGGCAGGAGGTTAGGAAGTGCAGCTCAGTTTCCACCTCATTTTGTGGGCAGTGAGCACATAGCCTGTCTTCTCTTGAGAGCCATGTCTGCCTACGGCGGCCTTTCTCAATAGCAAGGCTATGCTCACTGAGTCTGTACATAGTCAAAGCTTTCCTTAATTTTGGGTCAGTCACAGTGGTCAGGTATTCTGCCACTGTGTACTCTCTGTGTAGGGCCAAATAGCATTCTAGTTTGCTCTGTTTTTTTGTTAATTCTTTCCAATGTGTTAAGTAATTATCTTTTTGTTTTCTCATGATTTGGTTGGGTCTAATTGTGCTGTTGTCCTGGGGCTCTGTAGGGTGTGTTTGTGTTTGTGAACAGAGCCCCAGGACCAGCTTGCTTAGGGGACTCTTCTCCAGGTTCATCTCTCTGTAGGTGATGGCTTTGTTATGGAAGGTTTGTGAATCGCTTCCTTTTAGGTGGTTGTAGAATTTAACGTCTCTTTTCTGGATTTTGATAATTAGTGGGTATCGGCCTAATTCTGCTCTGCATGCATTATTTGGTGTTTTACGTTGTACACGGAGGATATTTTTGCAGAATTTTGCGTGCAGAGTCTCAATTTGGTGTTTGTCCCATTTTGTGAAGTCTTGGTTGGTGAGCGGACCCCAGACCTCACAACCATAAAGGGCAATGGGCTCTATGACTGATTCAAGTATTTGTAGCCAAATCCTAATTGGTATGTTGAAATTTATGTTTCTTTTGATGGCATAGAATGCCCTTCTTGCCTTGTCTCTCAGATCGTTCACAGCTTTGTGGAAGTTACCTGTGGCGCTGATGTTTAGGCCAAGGTATGTATAGTTTTTTGTGTGCTCTAGGGCAACAGTGTCTAGATGGAATTTGTATTTGTGGTCCTGGTGACTGGACCTTTTTTGGAACACCATTATTTTGGTCTTCCTGAGATTTACTGTCAGGGCCCAGGTCTGACAGAATCTGTGCATAAGATCTAGGTGCTGCTGTAGGCCCTCCTTGGTTGGGGACAGAAGCACCAGATCATCAGCAAACAGTAGACATTTGACTTCAGATTCGAGTAGGGTGAGGCCGGGTGCTGCAGACTTTTCTAGTGCCTGCGCCAATTCGTTGATATATATGTTGAAGAGGGTGGGGCTTAAGCTGCATCCCTGTCTCACCCCACGACCCTGTGTGAAGAAATGTGTGTGTTTTTTGCCAACTTTAAACGCACACTTGTTGTTTGTGTACATGGATTTTATAATGTCGTATGTTTTACCCCCAACACCACTTTCCATCAGTTTGTATAGCAGACCCTCATGCCAGATTGAGTCGAAGGCTTTTTTTAAATCAACAAAGCATGAGAAGACTTTGCCTTTGTTTTGGTTTGTTTGGTTGTCAATTAGGGTGTGCAGGGTGAATACATGGTCTGTTGTATGGTAATTTGGTAAAAAGCCCATTTGACATTTGCTCAGTACATTGTTTTCATTGAGGAAATGTACGAGTCTGCTGTTAATAATAATGCAGAGGATTTTCCCAAGGTTACTGTTGACACATATTCCACGGTAGTTATTGGGGTCAAATTTGTCTCCACTTTTGTGGATTGGGGTGATCAGTCCTTGGTTCCATATAATGCCAGAGCTGAGGATGATGTTAAAGAGTTTTAGTATCGCCAATTGGAATTTGTTGTCTGTATATTTGATCATTTCATTGAGGATACCATCGACACCACAGGCCTTTTTGGGTTGAAGGGTTTTTATTTTGTCCTGTAACTCATTCAATGTAATTGGAGAATCCAGTGGGTTCTGGTCGTCTTTAATAGGTGCAACAGAGCTGCAGGAGTTGTGACTCTCTCTTCTCTCTCTCTCTCTCTCTCTCTCTCTCTCTCTCTCTCTCTCTCTCTCTCTCTCTCTCTCTCTCTCTCTCTCTCTCTCTCTCTCTCTCTCTCTCTCTCTCTCTCTCTCTCTCTCTGTCTCTCTGTCTGTCTGTCTGTCTGTCTCTCTCTCTCTCTCTCTCTCTCTCTCTCTCTCTCTCTGTCTCTCTCTCTGTCTCTCTCTCTCTCTCTCTCTCTCTCTCTCTGTCTCTCTCTCTCTCTCTCTCTCTCTCTCTCTCTGTCTCTCTCTCTCTCTCTCTCTCTCTGTCTCTCTGTCTGTCTGTCTCTCTCTGTCTGTCTCTCTCTCTCTCTGTCTCTCTCTCTGTCTCTCTCTCTCTCTGTCTCTCTCTCTCTCTCTGTCTCTCTCTCTCTCTCTCTCTCTCTGTCTCTGTCTCTCTCTGTCTCTCTCTCCACTGCTGTGATCACCTCCATAGTTTCTCTGGTGTTCAGCAGTCAGTCAGTCCGTCAGTCCGTCAGTCCGTCAGTCCGTCAGTCCGTCAGTCCGTCCGTCAGTCCGTCAGTCAGTCAGTCAGTCAGTCAGTCAGTCAGTCAGTCAGTCTCCCCACTGATGGATGTGACAAGGGGAGTTACAGTACATTGGTCAGAGGCCTGTCTCTCCTCTGTTCCTCTGGGGGATCCATGTCCTCAATTTCCCCAGTAGAGAGCTCTGTCTCTGTCCAGGACAACGTCCTCATTTTCCCCAGTAGAGAGCTCTGTCTCTGTCCAGGACAACGTCCTCATTTTCCCCAGTAGAGAGTTCTGTCCAGGACATCGTCCTCATTTTCCCCAGTAGAGAGCTCTGTCTCTGTCCAGGACAACGTCCTCATTTTCCCCAGTAGAGAGCTCTGTCTCTGTCCAGGACAACGTCCTCATTTTCCCCAGTAGAGAGTTCTGTCCAGGACATCGTCCTCATTTTCCCCAGTAGAGAGCTCTGTCTCTGTCCAGGACAACATCCTCATTTTCCCCAGTAGAGAGCTCTGTCTCTGTCCAGGACAACGTCCTCATTTTCCCCAGTAGAGAGCTCTGTCTCTGTCCAGGACAACATCCTCATTTTCCCCAGTAGAGAGCTCTGTCTCTGTCCAGGACAACGTCCTCATTTTCCCCAGTAGAGAGCTCTGTCTCTGTCCAGGACAACGTCCTCATTTTCCCCAGTAGAGAGCTCTGTCCAGGACATCGTCCTCATTTTCCCCAGTAGAGAGCTCTGTCCAGGACATCGTCCTCATTTTCCCCAGTAGAGAGCTCTGTCTCTGTCCAGGACAACGTCCTCATTTTCCCCAGTAGAGAGCTCTGTCTCTGTCCAGGACAACGTCCTCATTTTCTCCAGTAGAGAGCTCTGTCTCTGTCCAGGACATCGTCCTCATTTTCCCCAGTAGAGAGCTCTGTCCAGGACATCGTCCTCATTTTCCCCAGTAGAGAGCTCTGTCCAGGACAACGTCCTCATTTTCCCCAGTAGAGAGCTCTGTCTCTGTCCAGGACAACGTCCTCATTTTCCCCAGTAGAGAGCTCTGTCTCTGTCCAGGACAACGTCCTCATTTTCCCCAGTAGAGAGCTCTGTCTCTGTCCAGGACAACGTCCTCATTTTCTCCAGTAGAGAGCTCTGTCTCTGTCCAGGACATCGTCCTCATTTTCCCCAGTAGAGAGCTCTGTCCAGGACATCGTCCTCATTTTCCCCAGTAGAGAGCTCTGTCCAGGACAACGTCCTCATTTTCCCCAGTAGAGAGCTCTGTCTCTGTCCAGGACAACGTCCTCATTTTCCCCAGTAGAGAGCTCTGTCCAGGACAACGTCCTCATTTTCCCCAGTAGAGAGCTCTGTCTCTGTCCAGGACATCGTCCTCATTTTCCCCAGTAGAGAGCTCTGTCTCTGTCCAGGACAACGTCCTCATTTTCTCCAGTAGAGAGCTCTGTCTCTGTCCAGGACAACGTCCTCATTTTCCCCAGTAGAGAGCTCTGTCCAGGACATCGTCCTCATTTTCCCCAGTAGAGAGCTCTGTCCAGGACATCGTCCTCATTTTCCCCAGTAGAGAGCTCTGTCTCTGTCCAGGACATCGTCCTCATCTTCCCCAGTAGAGAGCTCTGTCCAGGACTTCGTCCTGATTTTCCCCAGTAGAGAGATCTGTCTCTGTCCAGGACAACGTCCTCATTTTCCCCCGTAGAGAGCTCTGTCTCTGTCCAGGACATCGTCCTCATTTTCCCCAGTAGAGAGCTCTGTCTCTGTCCAGGACATCGTCCTCATTTTCCCCAGTAGAGAGCTCTGTCTCTGACCAGGACATTGTCCTCATTTTCCCCAGTAGAGAGCCCTGTCTCTGTCCAGGACATCGTCCTCATTTTCCCCAGTAGAGAGCTCTGTCTCTGTCCAGGACATCGTCCTCATTTTCCCCAGTAGAGAGCTCTGTCTCTGTCCAGGACATCGTCCTCATTTTCCCCAGTAGAGAGCTCTGTCTCTGTCCAGGACAACGTCCTCATTTTCCCCCGTAGAGAGCTCTGTCTCTGTCCAGGACATCGTCCTCATTTTCCCCAGTAGAGAGCTCCGTCTCTGTCCAGGACATCGTCCTCATTTTCCCCAGTAGAGAGCTCTGTCTCTGACCAGGACATTGTCCTCATTTTCCCCAGTAGAGAGCCCTGTCTCTGTCCAGGACAACGTCCTCATTTTCTCCAGTAGAGAGCTCTGTCTCTGTCCAGGACATCGTCCTCATTTTCCCCAGTAGAGAGCTCTGTCCAGGACATCGTCCTCATTTTCCCCAGTAGAGAGCTCTGTCCAGGACAACGTCCTCATTTTCCCCAGTAGAGAGCTCTGTCTCTGTCCAGGACAACGTCCTCATTTTCCCCAGTAGAGAGCTCTGTCTCTGTCCAGGACAACGTCCTCATTTTCCCCAGTAGAGAGCTCTGTCTCTGTCCAGGACAACGTCCTCATTTTCTCCAGTAGAGAGCTCTGTCTCTGTCCAGGACATCGTCCTCATTTTCCCCAGTAGAGAGCTCTGTCCAGGACATCGTCCTCATTTTCCCCAGTAGAGAGCTCTGTCCAGGACAACGTCCTCATTTTCCCCAGTAGAGAGCTCTGTCTCTGTCCAGGACAACGTCCTCATTTTCCCCAGTAGAGAGCTCTGTCCAGGACAACGTCCTCATTTTCCCCAGTAGAGAGCTCTGTCTCTGTCCAGGACATCGTCCTCATTTTCCCCAGTAGAGAGCTCTGTCTCTGTCCAGGACAACGTCCTCATTTTCTCCAGTAGAGAGCTCTGTCTCTGTCCAGGACAACGTCCTCATTTTCCCCAGTAGAGAGCTCTGTCCAGGACATCGTCCTCATTTTCCCCAGTAGAGAGCTCTGTCCAGGACATCGTCCTCATTTTCCCCAGTAGAGAGCTCTGTCTCTGTCCAGGACATCGTCCTCATCTTCCCCAGTAGAGAGCTCTGTCCAGGACTTCGTCCTCATTTTCCCCAGTAGAGAGATCTGTCTCTGTGTCCAGGACAACGTCCTCATTTTCCCCAGTAGAGAGCTCTGTCTCTGTCCAGGACATCGTCCTCATTTTCCCCAGTAGAGAGCTCTGTCTCTGTCCAGGACATCGTCCTCATTTTCCCCAGTAGAGAGCTCTGTCTCTGACCAGGACATTGTCCTCATTTTCCCCAGTAGAGAGCCCTGTCTCTGTCCAGGACATCGTCCTCATTTTCCCCAGTAGAGAGCTCTGTCTCTGTCCAGGACATCGTCCTCATTTTCCCCAGTAGAGAGCTCTGTCTCTGTCCAGGACATCGTCCTCATTTTCCCCAGTAGAGAGCTCTGTCTCTGTCCAGGACAACGTCCTCATTTTCCCCAGTAGAGAGCTCTGTCTCTGTCCAGGACATCGTCCTCATTTTCCCCAGTAGAGAGCTCTGTCTCTGTCCAGGACATCGTCCTCATTTTCCCCAGTAGAGAGCTCTGTCTCTGACCAGGACATTGTCCTCATTTTCCCCAGTAGAGAGCCCTGTCTCTGTCCAGGACATCGTCCTCATTTTCCCCAGTAGAGAGCTCTGTCTCTGTCCAGGACATCGTCCTCATTTTCCCCAGTAGAGAGCTCTGTCTCTGTCCAGGACATCGTCCTCATTTTCCCCAGTAGAGAGCTCTGTCTCTGTCCAGGACATCGTCCTCATTTTCCCCAGTAGAGAGCTCTGTCTCTGTCCAGGACATCTGCCACATATTTCAGCCTGGTTCATTATCATCTCTACTTCTAATTCTGACACTTTCACAGAATAATATATTGATCTGATATCTGGGTTAATAAATGTTACCGACAGGGAATGGGATATGTTCCCTGCGACTGCGTAGTGATATATTTTTTTATGATGAGGTGTGTTTCGCCCCGATAAAGCAGCATTATAAATCACACTTCTAGAAGACATTAACTGTAGCTGTGAAAATGAATCTTTCTCCTTCTCGTAGTCCCTCTAACATGGCTGTACTTACTGCAGGAGCAATGGCATACCCCTGTCATTCGGGGCAGAGCCTGGTTCCCATGTTATATTGACATTAATGAGTATCACGTATCAGTTTGCAAACAATGCAATGAGTTAATTTAAGCCGCTATTTTTCTTTGTTTTCTTGATTTTAAGGCCGCTGTGGGGGTGGGGCAGCCTGTGGGAAATACAGAGAGTAGGGGTTGGTCACGTTCTCTAGTTACGCTGTGATTGGCTCAGTGTTCTGTCACTCATGGGGGGGGGACACTACGTCACTGCAGCATCTACAGGGAGATCTAAGACAGTTCAAGCCCCCCATTGGGTGTTGCCAGAGATTTACATTAGAAGTGCCCGTCCAAGACGGCTCAAGGTCATTGGCCACAGATAAAATGATGTCCAATCACGTTATATCTACCCCTCAACTATGATTGGACTGATCATGTCAACCTCATACTTTCATAATCTTAGCTAGCGGTGATAATCATGAATCACGTCGACACTTCAAGCCCCCAATGGGTGTTGCGTTAAAGTACTGAACAAATAGTTATATTGAATAATGTTACGTCCATCCTAGCTCGCTCATTAATGTCTTGATGTCTTAAAATGACGGATGGCCACTTATCCACTCATCATCCACTTATGCCATAGTTTGTACATCTCCATTGTCAGCAGAAACCACATTTGTTTTAAGCAAGTCA
The DNA here is from genome assembly GCF_021184085.1 of Oncorhynchus gorbuscha. NCBI lineage: Eukaryota > Metazoa > Chordata > Actinopteri > Salmoniformes > Salmonidae > Oncorhynchus > Oncorhynchus gorbuscha. The sequence continues at coordinate 102,835 of NC_060197.1, forward strand.
ACCATATCAGCTATGTTTTTTAAAAGGCAGTAAATTTGGCAGAAGGAACTGTTTGGCTGCCAGACAAGACTCCGCTGATAACCAGGTGTAGCCGTGGTAAGGATTCACTCTATGGTGCTGAACAGGAAGCTCTGCTGATAACCAGGTGTAGCCGTGGTAAGGATTCACTCTATGGTGCTGAACAGGAAGCTCTGCTGATAACCAGGTGTAGAGGTGGTAAGGATTCACTCTATGGTGCTGAACAGGAAGCTCTGCTGATAAGCAGGTGTAGCCGTGGTAAGGATTCACTCTATGGTGCTGAACAGGAAGCTCTGCTGTTGGGACAGCTTTATGTCGGCCATAACAGTTTGTGGGCACCGTTTGTCACCGTTACAGTGCAGTTAATGTATTGTTTAGTGTTTGTGGCTTTGCTGACATGTATATAAAACATAATGTTGAGTTTGAGCTCCACCAAGATTTACATGCTGAAATCAGAACTGTACTGGAGTAATACTATTTAAGTCAAAATACTTCACAGTACTACTAGTTTTTGGGTATCTGTACTTTACTATTTATATTTTTGACAACTTTTACTTTTACTTCTACTAATTATCAAAATCCAGAAAAGAGTTGTTAAATTCTACAACCACCTAAAAGGAAGCGATTCACAAACCTTCCATAACAAAGCCATCACCTACAGAGAGATGAACCTGGAGAAGAGTCCCCTAAGCAAGCTGGTCCTGGGGCTCTGTTCACAAACACAAACACACCCTACAGAGCCCCAGGACAGCAGCACAATTAGACCCAATCAAATCATGAGAAACCAAAAAATATAATTATTTCCTATGTGTCAAGTAATTAACAAAAAAACAGAGCAAACTAGAATGCAATTTGGCCCTACACAGAGAGTACACAGCGGCAGAATACCTGACCACTGTGACTGACCCAAACTTAAGGAAAGCTTTGACTATGTACAGACTCAGTGAGCAGAGCAGTAGGCAGACCTGGATCTCAAGAGAAGACAGGCTATGTGCTCACTGCCCACAAAATGAGGTGGAAACTGAGCTGCACTTCCTAACCTCCTGTCCAATGTATTGGAGACACATACAGTGGGGCAGAAAAGTATTTAGTCAGCCACCGATTGTGCAAGTTCTCCCACTTAAAAAGATGAGAGAGGCCTGTAATTTTCATCATAGGTACACTTCAATGACAGAACAAAATGAGAAAAAAAATCCAGAAAATCACATTGTAGGATTTTTTATGAATTTATTTGCAGATTATGGTGTAAAACGGAGAGAGAGGGAGAGAGAGGGAGGGAGAGAGAGAGAGAGAGAGAGAGAGAGAGAGAGAGAGAGAGAGAGAGAGAGAGAGAGAGAGAGAGAGAGAGAGAGAGAGAGAGAGAGAGAGAGAGAGAGAGAGAGAGAGAGAGAGAGAGAGAGAGAGAGGGAGAGAGAGAGAGAGAGAGAGAGAGAGAGAGAGGGAGAGAGAGAGGAGAGAGAGAGAGAGAGAGAGAGAGAGAGAGAGAGAGAGAGAGAGAGAGAGAGAGACCAAAGTGAAGAGCCCCCCCCCTATCTCTCCAAGCAGGCAGAGTGAAGTGTTTCTCTACATGATAAGAGTGGCCGCAGGTTAAAACAGTAGAACATGACGCTGACAAGAGAACAGAGATGTACTGTGGGAGTAAACGGCTCCGTGCTTTAGGAAACATATCGACGGTGGAGAGAGGAGGTGGAGAGAGGAGGTGGGGAGAGGAGGTGGGGAGAGGAGGTGGGGAGAGGAGGTGGGGAGAGGAGGTGGGGAGAGGAGGTGGGGTTACAACCTTACATTCTGTTACCTAACCTGAGCACTAAAACATTCAGTTGAAAGAACAGAAGGCTTTTGGAATGCAGTAGGATGACCTACTGTATGTAGGATGACTTACTGTATGTAGGAGTTAGCTGGCTATGAAACCACCACAGAGGCACAAACTAGTCCTTACTTCATTATTAGATAATACACCAAACACATGACACCCACCTACTGCCACAGGTTACCTTCAACTAGCGATGCACACTGTGTCACAATACACAACCAATGAACACAACACTCTATAGCGGGAGTTATCCCCGAGTGTTCTATAGCGGGAGTTATCCCCGAGTGTTCTATAGCGGGAGTTATCCCCGAGTGTTCTATAGCGGGAGTTATCCCGAGTGTTCTATAGCGGGAGAGTGTTCTATAGCGGGAGTTATCCCCGAGTGTTCTATAGCGGGAGGAGTTATCCCCGAGTGTTCTATAGCGGGAGTTATCCCCGAGTGTTCTATAGTGGGAGGAGTTATCCCCGAGTGTTCTATAGCGGGAGTTATCCCCGAGTGTTCTATAGCGGGAGTTATCCCCGAGTGTTCTATAGCGGGAGTTATCCCCGAGTGTTCTATAGCGGGAGTTATCCCCGAGTGTTCTATAGCGGGAGTTATCCCCGAGTGTTCTATAGCGGGAGTTATCCCCGAGTGTTCTATAGCGGGAGTTATCCCCGAGTGTTCAAGAACAGCAGGAGTTATCCCCGAGTGTTCTAGAACAGCGGGAGTTATCCCCGAGTGTTCTAGAACAGCAGGAGTTATCCCCGAGTGTTCTATAGCGGGAGTTATCCCCGAGTGTTCTATAGCGGGAGTTATCCCAGAGTTGTTCTAGAACAGCAGGAGTTATCCCCGAGTGTTCTATAGCGGGAGTTATCCCAGAGTGTTCTATAGCGGGAGTTATCCCCGAGTGTTCTATAGCGGGAGGAGTTATCCCCGAGTGTTCTATAGCGGGAGTTATCCCCGAGTGTTCTATAGCGGGAGTTATCCCCGAGTGTTCTATAGCGGGAGTTATCTCCGAGTGTTCTATAGCGGGAGTTATCCCCGAGTGTTCTATAGCGGGAGTTATCCCCGAGTGTTCTATAGCGGGAGTTATCCCCGAGTGTTCTATAGCGGGAGTTATCCCCGAGTGTTCTATAGCGGGAGTTATCCCCGAGTGTTCTATAGCGGGAGTTATCCCCGAGTGTTCTATAGCGGGAGTTATCCCCGAGTGTTCAAGAACAGCAGGAGTTATCCCCGAGTGTTCTATAGCGGGAGTTATCCCCGAGTGTTCTATAGCGGGAGTTATCCCCGAGTGTTCTAGAACAGCAGGAGTTATCCCCGAGTGTTCTATAGCGGGAGTTATCCCCGAGTGTTCTATAGCGGCGGGAGTTATCCCCGAGTGTTCTAGAGCGGCGGGAGTTATCCCCGAGTGTTCTAGAGCGGCGGGAGTTATCCCCGAGTGTTCTAGAACGGCGGGCGTTATCCCCGAGTGTTCTAGAGTGGCGGGCGTTATCCCCGAGTGTTCTAGAGCCGCAGTCGTTATCCCCGAGTGTTCTAGAACCGCAGGCGTTATCCCAGAGTGTTCTAGAACAGCAGGAGTTATCCCCGAGTGTTCTAGAACAGCAGGAGTTATCCCCGAGTGTTCTAGAATGGCAGGAGTTATCCCCGAGTCTTCAAGAACGGCAGGCGTTATCCCCGAGTGTTCTAGAACGGCAGGCGTTATCCCCGAGTGTTCTAGAACGGCAGGCGTTATCCCGAGTGTTCTAGAACGGCAGGCGTTATCCCGAGTGTTCTAGAACGGCAGGCGTTATCCCGAGTGTTCTAGAACGGCAGGCGTTATCCCCGAGTGTTCTAGAACGGCAGGCGTTATCCCCGAGTGTTCTAGAACGGCAGGCGTTATCCCCGAGTGTTCTAGAACAGCAGGCGTTATCCCCGAGTGTTCTAGAACCGCAGGCGTTATCCCAGAGTGTTCTAGTACAGCAGGCCTGAATCAAGGATGTAATGAATGAATGACAGAAATACATTTAGAATAAAACGAGACCATGATTTCATGGTTACCACAACACTAAGAGAGTCATTCTATAGGAGAAAGGCCCAGTCATGGAGATCTCTGTTGTCATTCTATAGGAGAAAGACCCAGTCATGGAGATCTCTGTTGTCATTCTATAGGAGAAAGACCCAGTCATGGAGATCTCTGTTGTCATTCTATAGGAGAAAGACCCAGTCATGGAGATCTCTGTTGTCATTCTATATGAGAAAGGCCCAGTCATGGAGATCTCTGTTGTCATTCTATAGGAGAAAGGCCAAGTCATGGAGATCTCTGTTGTCATTCTATAGGAGAAAGGCCCCATCATGGAGATCTCTGTTGTCATTCTATAGGAGAAAGACCCAGTCATGGAGATCTCTGTTGTCATTCTATAGGAGAAAGACCCAGTCATGGAGATCTCTGTTGTCATTCTATAGGAGAAAGGCCAAGTCATGGAGATCTCTGTTGTCATTCTATAGGAGAAAGACCCAGTCATGGAGATCTCTGTTGTCATTCTATATGAGAAAGGCCCAGTCATGGAGATCTCAGTTGGGTTCTGCTTTCACCTCAGCAGTAAGAAAAGGTGATGTTTGTGTTCTCCAGTGATGGAAAAAGGCCCTTGTCCTCTCTCTATCCCTCCCCTCTCACTCTTGGCCTCTCTCTCTCTCGCTATTGTCCTCTCTCTCTCTCTCGCTCATCTTGTCTCTCTCTCTCTCTCTCTCTTGTCTCTCTCTCTCTCTCTCTCTCTCTCTCTCTCTCTCTCTCTCGTCCTCTCTATTCCTCCTCTCTCGCCATTGTCCTCTCTCTCTTTCTCTCTCTCTCTCTCTCGCTCTTGTCCTCCTCTCTCATTGTCCTCTCTTGTCTCTCTCTCTCTCTCTCCTCTCTCGCTCTTGTCCTCTCTCTCTTTCTCTCTCTTTCTTCCTCGCTCTTGCTCTCTCCTTTCGCTCTCTCTCGTCCTTGCTATCCACCTCTCCAGCTGTTTGGACACGGGAAGGGGAGAGCAGGCCGACATCTTTCATGTTTCCACTTCAAAGCAGTTATGATCTGAGCGGTGGCCCTGCTGCTGCTCAAAGTCAAGGAAGTTACAAGACTAAGATACTAGCATTTCAAGACTCCAGGTTAGTTTCCTACACAGAGCCTTCGCTCTGAGTCTGTCTGACAGTCTGTTGTCATGGTGAATGGCCATGACGTCTGAGTCAGTCTGTCTAACAGTCTGTTGTCATGGTGAATGGTCATGACGTCTGAGTCAGTCTGTGCAACAGTCTGTTGTCATGGTGAATGGCCATGACGTCTGAGTCAGTCTGTGCAACAGTCTGTTGTCATGGTGAATGGTCATGATGTCTGAGTCAGTCTGTGCAACAGTCTGTTGTCATGGTGAATGGCCATGACGTCTGAGTCAGTCTGTCTGACAGTCTGTTGTCATGGTGAATGGTCATGATGTCTGAGTCAGTCTGTGCAACAGTCTGTTGTCATGGTGAATGGCCATGACGTCTGAGTCAGTCTGTCTGACAGTCTGTTGTCATGGTGAATGGCCATGATGTCTGAGTCAGTCTGTTGTCATGGTGAATGGCCATGACGTCTGAGTCAGTCTGTCCAACAGTCTGTTGTCATGGTGAATGGCCATGATGTCTGAGTCAGTCTGTTGTCATGGTGAATGGCCATGACGTCTGAGTCAGTCTGTCCAACAGTCTGTTGTCATGGTGAATGGCCATGATGTCTGAGTCAGTCTGTTGTCATGGTGAATGGCCATGAAGTCAGTCTGTCTGACAGTCTGTTGTCATGGTGAATAGTGAGTCCGTCTTCCCGAAACTCTTTGACGGGACCAAATGTTGACATCACCTGGAGCTGAGTAATGATCTGTGTCACTGAGGACTTCAGGAATCATTTCTAATAGTTGGATCGCTGGTCACCAGGACCTATTTGTCCTGTCAGAAAGGGTGAGACTGGGGTTGTCTCTGTCCAGGATGTTATGAGACTGGGGTCTTCTCTGTCCAGGATGTTATGAGACTGGGGTTGTCTCTGTCCAGGATGTTATGGACCTGGGGTTGTCTCTGTCCTGGATGTTAGGAGACTGGGGTTGTCTCTGTCCTGGATGTTATGAGACTGGGGTTGTCTCTGTCCAGGATGTTATGGACCTGGGGTTGTCTCTGTCCTGGATGTTATGAGACTGGGGTTGTCTCTGTCCTGGATGTTAGGAGACTGGGGTTGTCTCTGTCCAGGATGTTATGAGACTGGGGTTGTCTCTGTCCTGGATGTTAGGAGACTGGGGTTGTCTCTGTCCAGGATGTTATGAGACTGGGGTTGTCTCTGTCCTGGATGTTATGAGACTGGGGTTGTCTCTGTCCAGGATGTTAGGAGACTGGGGTTGTCTCTGTCCTGGATGTTAGGAGACTGGGGTTGTCTCTGTCCAGGATGTTATGAGACTGGGGTTGTCTCTGTCCAGGATGTTATGAGACTGGGGTTGTCTCTGTCCAGGATGTTATGAGACTGGGGTTGTCTCTGTCCTGGATGTTATGGACCTGGGGTTGTCTCTGTCCTGGATGTTAGGAGACTGGGGTTGTCTCTGTCCAGGATGTTATGAGACTGGGGTTGTCTCTGTCCAGGATGTTATGAGACTGGGGTTGTCTCTGTCCAGGATGTTTTGAGACTGGGGTTGTCTCTGTCCTGGATGTTATGAGACTGGGGTTGTCTCTGTCCAGGATGTTAGGAGACGGTGGTTGTCCCTGTCCTGGATGTTAGGAGACTGGGGTTGTCTCTGTCCTGGATGTTATGAGACTGGGGTTGTCTCTGTCCTGGATGTTATGAGACTGGGGTTGTCTCTGTCCAGGATGTTATGAGACTGGGGTTGTCTCTGTCCTGGATGTTATGAGACTGGGGTTGTCTCTGTCCAGGATGTTAGGAGACTGGGGTTGTCTCTGTCCAGGATGTTATGAGACTGGGGTTGTCTCTGTCCAGGATGTTAGGAGACTGGGGTTGTCTCTGTCCAGGATGTTAGGAGACTGGGGTTGTCTCTGTCCAGGATGTTAGGAGACTGGGGTTGTCTCTGTCCAGGATGTTATGAGACTGGGGTTGTCTCTGTCCAGGATGTTATGAGACTGGGGTTGTCTCTGTCCAGGATGTTTTGAGACTGGGGTTGTCTCTGTCCAGGATGTTACAGGGTCGTGCTGATCATTAATTCATCAGACTGGGGTTGTCTCTCAGGGCTATGCCCCGCTAGAGCTTCCCTGGTCGACTGGCTGTACTCAGGGCTATGCCCCGCTAGAGCTTCCCCGGTCGACTGGCTATAGTCAGGGCTATGCCCCGCTAGAGCTTCCCCGGTCGACTGGCTATACTCAGGGTTATGCCCTGCTAGAGCTGCCCCGGTCGACTGGCTATACTCAGGGTTATGCCCTGCTAGAGCTGCCCTGGTCGACTGGCTATACTCAGGGTTATGCCCTGCTAGAGCTGCCCTGGTCGACTGGCTATACTCAGGGTTATGCCCTGCTAGAGCTGCCCTGGTCGACTGGCTATACTCAGGGTTATGCCCTGCTAGAGCTGCCCTGGTCGACTGGCTATAGTCAGGGTTATGCCCTGCTAGAGCTGCCCTGGTCGACTGGCTATAGTCAGGGCTATGCCCTGCTAGAGCTGCCCTGGTCGACTGGCTATAGTCAGGGTTATGCCCTGCTAGAGCTGCCCTGGTCGACTGGCTATACTCAGGGCTATGCCCTGCTAGAGCTGCCCCGGTCGACTGGCTATACTCAGGACTATCTCCTGCTAGAGCTGCCCCGGTCGACTGGCTATACTCAGGGCTATGCCCTGCTAGAGTTGCCCCGGTCGACTGGCTATACTCAGGGCTATGCCCTGCTAGAGCTGCCCCAGGCGACTGGCTATACTCAGGGCTATGCCCTGCTAGAGCTGCCCCGGTCGACTGGCTATACTCAGGGCTATGCCCTGCTAGAGCTGCCTTGGTCGACTGGCTATACTCAGGGCTATGAGGGCTATGCCCTGCTAGAGCTGCCCCGGGCGACTGGCTATACTCAGGGCTATGCCCTGCTAGAGCTGCCCCGGTCGACTGGCTATACTCAGGGCTATGCCCTGCTAGAGCTGCCTTGGTCGACTGGCTATACTCAGGGCTATGAGGGCTATGCTCTGCTAGACCTGCCCCGGTCGACTGGCTATACTCAGGGCTATGCCCTGCTAGAGCTGCCCCGGGCGACTGGCTATACTCAGGGCTATGCCCTGCTAGAGTTGCCCCGGTCGACTGGCTATACTCAGGGCTATGCCCTGCTAGAGCTGCCCCGGTCGACTGGCTATACTCAGGGCTATGCCCTGCTAGAGCTGCCTTGGTCGACTGGCTATACTCAGGGCTATGAGGGCTATGCTCTGCTAGACCTGCCCCGGTCGACTGGCTATACTCAGGGCTATGCCCTGCTAGAGCTGCCCCGGGCGACTGGCTATACTCAGGGCTATGCCCTGCTAGAGCTGCCCCGGGCGACTGGCTATACTCAGGGCTATGCCCTGCTAGAGCTGCCCCGGTCGACTGGCTATACTCAGGGCTATGCCCTGCTAGAGCTGCCTTGGTCGACTGGCTATACTCAGGGCTATGAGGGCTATGCCCTGCTAGAGCTGCCCCGGGCGACTGGCTATACTCAGGGCTATGCCCTGCTAGAGCTGCCCCGGTCGACTGGCTATACTCAGGGCTATGCCCTGCTAGAGCTGCCTTGGTCGACTGGCTATACTCAGGGCTATGAGGGCTATGCCCCGCTAGAGCTGCCCCGGTCGACTGGCTATAGTCAGGGTTATGCCCCGCTAGAGCTGCCCTGGTCGACTGGCTATACTCAGGGTTATGCCCTGCTAGAGCTGCCACGGGCGACTGGCTATACTCAGGGCTATGCCCTGCTAGAGTTGCCCCGGTCGACTGGCTATACTCAGGGCTATGCCCTGCTAGAGCTGCCCCGGTCGACTGGCTATACTCAGGGCTATGCCCTGCTAGAGCTGCCTTGGTCGACTGGCTATACTCAGGGCTATGAGGGCTATGCTCTGCTAGACCTGCCCCGGTCGACTGGCTATACTCAGGGCTATGCCCTGCTAGAGCTGCCCCGGGCGACTGGCTATACTCAGGGCTATGCCCTGCTAGAGCTGCCCCGGTCGACTGGCTATACTCAGGGCTATGCCCTGCTAGAGCTGCCTTGGTCGACTGGCTATACTCAGGGCTATGAGGGCTATGCTCTGCTAGACCTGCCCCGGTCGACTGGCTATACTCAGGGCTATGCCCTGCTAGAGCTGCCCCGGGCGACTGGCTATACTCAGGGCTATGCCCTGCTAGAGTTGCCCCGGTCGACTGGCTATACTCAGGGCTATGCCCTGCTAGAGCTGCCCCGGTCGACTGGCTATACTCAGGGCTATGCCCTGCTAGAGCTGCCTTGGTCGACTGGCTATACTCAGGGCTATGAGGGCTATGCTCTGCTAGACCTGCCCCGGTCGACTGGCTATACTCAGGGCTATGCCCTGCTAGAGCTGCCCCGGGCGACTGGCTATACTCAGGGCTATGCCCTGCTAGAGCTGCCCCGGTCGACTGGCTATACTCAGGGCTATGCCCTGCTAGAGCTGCCTTGGTCGACTGGCTATACTCAGGGCTATGAGGGCTATGCCCTGCTAGAGCTGCCCCGGGCGACTGGCTATACTCAGGGCTATGCCCTGCTAGAGCTGCCCCGGTCGACTGGCTATACTCAGGGCTATGTCCTGCTAGAGCTGCCCCGGTCGACTGGCTATACTCAGGGCTATGCCCTGCTAGAGCTGCCTTGGTCGACTGGCTATGCTTAGGGCTATGCCCTGATAGAGCTGCCCCGGTCGACTGTAAGTGCTTTTATTTTGAGGTGGAGACGTCTAGGAGCAACAACGGCTCAGCCGTGAAGTGGTAGGCCACACAAGCTCACAGAACGTGGACCGCCGAGTGCTGAAAATGGTCTGTCCTCGGTTGCAACACTCACTACCGAGTTCCAAACTGCCTCTGGAAGAAACGTCGGTACAATAACTGTTTGTCGGGAGCTTCATGAAAAGTGGTTTCCATGGCTGAGCAGCTGAGCCCCATTACATAGTGCCAACTGTAAAGGTGGAGGAGGAATAATGGTCTGGGGCTGTTTTTCATGGTTCGGGCCCCTTGGTTCCAGTGAAGGGAAATCTTAACACTACAGCATACAATGACATTCTAGACGATTCTGTGCTTCCATCTTTGTGGCAACAGTTTGGGAAGGTCCTTTCCTGTTTCAGCATGACAATGCCTCCGTGCACAAAACGAAGTCCATACAGAAACGGTTTGTCTAGATCAGTGTGGAAGATCTTGACTGGCCTGCACAGAGCCCTGACCTCAACCCCATCGAACACCTTTGCGATCAATTGGAACGCCGACTGCGAGCCAGTCCTAATCGTCCAACATCAGTGCCCGACCTCACTATTCTTGTGGCTGAATGGAAGCAAGTCCCCGCAGCAATGTTCCAACATCTAGTGGAAACCCTTCCCAGAAGAATGGAGGCTGTTATAGCAGCAATGTTCCTACATCTAGTGGAAAGCCTTCCCAGAAGAATGGAGGGTGTTATAGCAGCAATGTTCCTACATCTAGTGGAAAGCCTTCCCAGAAGAGTGGAGGCTGTTATAGCAGCAATGTTCCTACATCTAGTGGAAAGCCTTCCCAGAAGAGTGGAGGCTGTTATAGCAGCAATGTTCCTACATCTAGTGGAAAGCCTTCCCAGAAGAGTGGAGGCTGTTATAGCAGCAATGTTCCAACATCTAGTGGAAAGCCTTCCCAGAAGAATGGAGGCTGTTATAGCAGCAAAGGGGGGACCAACTCCATATGAATACCCATGATTTTGAAATGAGATGTTTGACGAGCAGGTGTTCGCTTTTGTTTATCTCGTACTGACAGATTTCCCCTTCAGCTCTCTCGCTTTCTCCCTCGCTCTCGCTTTCTCTCACTCGCTCTCGCTTTCTCCCTCTTTCTCTCCCTCGCTCTCGCTTTCTCTCCCTCGCTCTCGCTTTCTCTCCCTCGCTCTCGCTCTCCCTCGCTCTCGCTTTCTCTCCCTCGCTCTCGCTTTCTCTCCCTCTCGCTTTCTCTCCCTCGCTCTCGCTTTCTCTCCCTCGCTCTCGCTTTCTCTCCCTCGCTCTCGCTCTCTCTCTTTCTCTCCTCGCTCTCGCTTTCTCTCCCTCTTTCTCGCTTTCTCCTCGCTCTCGCTTTCTCTCCCTCGCTCTCTCTCTCTCCTCGCCTCGCTTTCTCTCCCTCGCTCTCGCTTTCTCTCCCTCGCTCTCTCTCCCTCTCCCTCTCGCTCTCTCCCTCGCTCTCGCTTTCTCTCCCTCGCTCTCGCTTCCTCCCTCTCCTCGCTCTCCCTCGCTCTCGCTTTCTCTCCCTCGCTCTCGCTCTCTCCTCGCTCTCGCTCTCTCTCCCTCGCTCTCGCTCTCTCTCCTCTCCCTCGCTCTCGCTCTCTCTCCCTCGCTCTCGCTCTCTCTCCCTCGCTCTCGCTCTCTCTCCCTCGCTCTCGCTCTCTCTCCCTCGCTCTCGCTTTCTCTCCCTCGCTCTCGCTCTCTCTCCCTCGCTCTCGCTCTCCCGCTCGCTCTCTCTCCCTCGCTCTCGCTCTCTCTCCCTCGCTCTCGCTTTCTCTCTCTCGCTCTCTCTCTCTCTCGCTCTCGCTCTCTCCCTCGCTCTCGCTCTCTCTCTCTCTCTCCTCTCTCCCTCGCTCTCGCTTTCTCTCCCTCGCTCTCGCTCTCCCTCGCTCGCTTTCTCTCCCTCGCTCTCGCTCGCTTTCTCTCCCTCGCTCTCGCTTTCTCTCCCTCGCCTCGCTCTCGCTTTCTCTCCCTCGCTCTCGCTTTCTCTCCCTCGCTCTCGCTTTCTCTCCCTCGCTCTCGCTTTCTCTCCCTCGCCTCGCTCCCTCGCTCTCGCTTTCTCCCTCGCTCCTCTCTCCCTCGCTCTCGCTCTCTCTCCCTCGCTCTCGCTTTCTCTCCTCGCTCGCTTTCTCTCCCTCGCTCTCGCTCTCTCCCTCGCTCTCGCTTTCTCTCCTCGCTCTCGCTTTCTCTCCCTCGCTCTCGCTTTCTCTCCCTCGCTCTCGCTTTCTCTCCCTCGCTCTCGCTTTCTCTCCCTCGCTCTCGCTTTCTCTCCCTCGCTCTCGCTTTCTCTCCCTCGCTCTCGCTTTCTCTCCCTCGCTCTCGCTCTCGCTCTCTCTCCCTCGCTCTCGCTCTCTCTCCCTCGCTCTCGCTTTCTCTCCCTCGCTCTCGCTTTCTCTCCCTCGCTCTCTCTCCCTCTCCCTCGCTCTCTCTCCCTCGCTCTCGCTTTCTCGCTCTCTCGCTCCCTCGCTTTCTCTCCCTCGCTCTCGCTCTCTCTCCCTCGCTCTCGCTTTCTCTCCCTCGCTCTCGCTTTCTCTCGCTTTCTCTCCCTCGCTCTCGCTTTCTCTCCCTCGCTCTCGCTTTTCTCCCTCGCATAAATCTCCTCGACATTTCGCTCTCGCTTTCTGCTCTCGAATACAGCTTTCTCTCTCTCGCTCTCGTGTTGTCGCTCGAATCGCTTCACCTCCCTCGCTCTCGTTCGCTCTCTCTCCCTCTCCCTCGCTCTCTCTCCCTCGCTTGAGCTGAAGCCTAGACCCAGGTGAGCTGAAGCCTAGACCCAGGTGAGCTGAAGCCTAGACCCAGGTGAGCTGAAGCCTAGACCCAGGTGAGCTGAAGCCTAGACCCAGGTGAGCTGAAGCCTAGACCCAGGTGAGCTGAAGCCTAGGGGGTTCCCTGTGTTAGCCAGGTGAGCTGAAGCATAGGGGGTTCCCTGTGTTAGCCAGGTGAGCTGAAGCCTAGACCCAGGTGAGCTGAAGCCCAGGGGGTTCACTCTGTTAACCAGGTGAGCTGATTCATAGGGGGTTCCCTGTGTTAGCCAGGTGAGCTGAAGCCTAGACCCAGGTGAGCTGAAGCCTAGGGGGTTCACTGTGTTAACCAGGTGAGCTGATTCATAGGGGGTTCACTGTGTTAACCAGGTGAGTTGATTCATAGGGGGTTCACTCTGTTAGCCAGGTGAGCTGATTCATAGGGGGTTCCCTGTGTTAACCAGGTGAGCTGAAGCCCAGGGGGTTCACTCTGTTAGCCAGGTGAGCTGATTCATAGGGGTTCCCTGTGTTAACCAGGTGAGCTGATTCATAGGGGGTTCACTGTGTTAGCCAGGTGAGCTGAAGCCCAGGGGGTTCCCTGTGTTAACCAGGTGAGCTGAAGCCCAGGGGGTTCCCTGTGTTAACCAGGTGAGCTGATTCCTAGGGGTTTCACTCTGTTAACCAGGTGAGCTGAAGCCCAGGGGGTTCCCTGTGTTAACCAGGTGAGCTGATTCCTAGGGGTTTCACTCTGTTAGCTCTGTTCCCAGAATGCCTTGTTGACGTATTCTTTGAGCAGCCAAAATGATTTACTCTCCAAAATAATCCTGTTTCCTCCTTACCTCTGTCTCTTCTGTGTGCCCTTGTGACAGAAGACGCCCACTCAGCTAATCACCTTAGTGTGTTAATGGGACCATATGGTGCCGGAGGGGGAGGGGAGGGGGATTTATAGGGGGCGGAGGGGCCTTTAATGGAGGGAGGGAGGAGAGAGAGAGGGGGAGGGAGGCTTGGAGGGGGAGGGAGGCTTGGAAGGAGGGGGATTTATAGGGGGGGCGGAGGGGCCTTTAATGGAGGGAGGGGGAGGGAGGGGGGAGGCTTGGAGGGGGGAGGGATTTATAGGATTTATTACAGACGGAAATCAGCTTTTTGTGCGTTCGTGAAAACATTTTCTGGGATAGTTTCTTTCAGCTCATGAAAATGGGACCAACACTTTTCATGTTGTGATTATGTTTTGGTTCTGTATAGATTCATCATTTAGCAGACGGTTTATTCAGAGTGGCTTAGTGAGGGAAAACATTTTCATAGTTTTCTGTTTCTCTGGTCTACAGTAGTGAGGGAAAACATTTTCATAGTTTTCTGTTTCTCTGGTCTACAGTAGTGAGGGAAAACATTTTCATAGTTTTCTGTTTCTCTGGTCTACAGTAGTGAGGGAAAACATTTTCATAGTTTTCTGTTTCTCTGGTCTATAGTAGTGAGGGAAAGGGCATTTTCATAGTAGTTTTAGGGAATGTTTCTCTGGTCTATAGTAGTGAGGGAAAACATTTTCATAGTTTTCTGTTTCTCTGGTCTATAGTAGTGTACTATGTAGGGAATAGGGCTCTGGTCTATAGTAGTGTACTATGTAGGGAATAGGGCTCTGGTCTATAGTAGTGAGGGAAAACATTTTCATAGTTTTCTGTTTCTCTGGTCTAAAGTAGTGCACTATGTAGGGAATAGGGCTCTGGTCTATAGTAGTGTACTATATAGGGAATAGGGCTCTGGTCTATAGTAGTGTACTATGTAGGGAATAGGGCTCTGGTCTATAGTAGTGTACTATGTAGGGAATAGGGCTCTGGTCTATAGTAGTGTACTATATAGGGAATAGGGCTCTGGTCTATAGTAGTACCACTATATAGGGAATAGGGCTCTGGTCTATAGTAGTGCACTATATAGGGAATAGGGCTCTGGTCTATAGTAGTACACTATATAGGGAATAGGGCTCTGGTCTATAGTAGTACCACTATATAGGGAATAGGGCTCTGGTCTATAGTAGTACACTATATAGGGAATAGGGCTCTGGTCTATAGTAGTACACTATATAGGGAATAGGGCTCTGGTCTATAGTAGTGCACTATATAGGGAATAGGGCTCTGGTCTATAGTAGTACACTATATAGGGAATAGGGCTCTGGTCTATAGTAGTACCACTATATAGGGAATAGGGCTCTGGTCTATAGTAGTGTACTATGTAGGGAATAGGGCTCTGGTCTACAGTAGTGAGGGAAAACATTTTCATAGTTTTCTGTTTCTCTGGTCTAAAGTAGTGTACTATGTAGGGAATAGGGCTCTGGTCTACAGTAGTGAGGGAAAACATTTTCATAGTTTTCTGTTTCTCTGGTCTAAAGTAGTGTACTATGTAGGGAATAGGGCTCTGGTCTACAGTAGTGAGGGAAAACATTTTCATAGTTTTCTGTTTCTCTGGTCTAAAGTAGTGTACTATGTAGGGAATAGGGCTCTGGTCTACAGTAGTGAGGGAAAACATTTTCATAGTTTTCTGTTTCTCTGGTCTAAAGTAGTGCACTATGTAGGGAATAGGGCTCTGGTCTATAGTAGTGAGGGAAAGGGCTCTGGTCTATAGTTTTATAGGGAATAGGGCTCTCTGGTCTATAGTAGTACACTATATAGGGAATAGGGCTCTGGTCTATAGTAGTACCACTATATAGGGAATAGGGCTCTGGTCTATAGTAGTACACTAATAGGGAATTTGGTCTATAGTTTTATAGGGAATAGGGCTCTGGTCTATAGTAGTGCACTATATAGGGAATAGGGCTCTGGTCTATAGTAGTACCACTATATAGGGAATAGGGCTCTGGTCTATAGTAGTACCACTATATAGGGAATAGGGCTCTGGTCTATAGTAGTACCACTATATAGGGAATAGGGCTCTGGTCTAAAGTAGTGCACTATGTAGGGAATAGGGCTCTGGTCTAAAGTAGTGTACTATATAGGGAATAGGGCTCTGGTCTAAAGTAGTGCACTATGTAGGGAATAGGGCTCTGGTCTAAAGTAGTGCACTATGTAGGGAATAGGGCTCTGGTCTATAGTAGTGCACTATGTAGGGAATAGGGCTCTGGTCTAAAGTAGTGCACTATGTAGGGAATAGGGCTCTGGTCTATAGTAGTGCACTATATAGGGAATAGGGCTCTGGTCTAAAGTAGTGCACTATGTAGGGAATAGGGCTCTGGTCTAAAGTAGTGCACTATGTAGGGAATAGGGCTCTGGTCTAAAGTAGTGTACTCTATATAGGGAATAGGGCTCTGGTATAAAGTAGTGCACTATGTAGGGAATAGGGCTCTGGTCTAAAGTAGTGCACTATATAGGGAATAGGGCTCTGTCTATAGTAGTGTACTATATAGGGAATAGGGCTCTGGTCTAAAGTAGTGCACTATATAGGGTCCTGGTCTATAGTAGTGTACTATATAGGGAATAGGGTTCTGGTCTAAAGTAGTGTACTATATAGGGAATAGGGCTCTGGTCTAAAGTAGTGCACTATATATAGGGAATAGGGTTCTGGTCTATAGTAGTGGACTATATAGGGAATAGGGCTCTGGTCTAAAGTAGTGCACTATATTGGGATTCCCTACTACTATGTAGGGAATAGGGCTCTGGTCTAAAGTAGTGCACTATATAGGCGATAGGGCTCTGGTCTAAAGAAGTGCACTATATAGGGAATAGGGCTCTAGTCTAAAGTAGTGCACTATATATATGGAATAGGGCTCTGGTCTAAAGTAGTGCACTATATAGGGAATAGGGCTCTGGTCTGTAGTAGTGCACTATATAGGGAATAGGGCTCTGGTCTAAAGTAGTGCACTATATAGGGAATAGGGCTCTGGTCTAAAGTAGTGCACTATATAGGGAATAGGGCTCTGGTCTAAAGTAGTGCACTATGTAGGGAATAGGGCTCTGGTCTATAGTAGTGTACTATATAGGGAATAGGGCTCTGGTCTATAGTAGTGTACTATATAGGGAATAGGGCTCTGGTCTATAGTAGTGTACTATGTAGGGAATAGGGCTCTGGTCAATAGTAGTGTACTATGTAGGGAATAGGGCTCTGGTCTATAGTAGTGTACTATATAGGGAATAGGGCTCTGGTCTATAGTAGTGTACTATATAGAGAATAGGGCTCTGGTCTATAGTAGTGTACTGTAAAGGGAATGTGATGCCATTTGGAACACACACCACTGTCTACTGTGATGATTTTGCAGACTTCCTGTTCTGCTCTCCTCCTGCGTTCAGATTGATAGTTTTTGTTGTTCAGGGAGAATTAATTCTCGTCTGTTCATTAGTTTATGTTTCAATCCCCTGCCGAGGTCAGTGTGTCCATCTGTTCCATAAAGCCCCATTAGGAAGTGAAAGGGCCATTTTCCCTTTTGCTTCATCAGTTGTCATAAATAACAGATAACACAGGGTGTATCCCAACCAGATGGAGGGGCTTATCTCTCACTGCCCTGGACACAGGGTGTATCCCAACCAGCTGGGAGGGGCTTATCTCTCACTGCCCTGGACACAGGGTGTAACCCAACCAGCTGGAGGGTCTTATCTCTCACTGCCCTGGACACAGGGTGTAACCCAACCAGCTGGAGGGTCTTATCTCTCACTGCCCTGGACACAGGGTGTATCCCAACCAGCTGGAGGGTCTTATCTCTCACTGCCCTGGACACAGGGTGTATCCCAACCAGCTGGAGGGGCTTATCTCTCACTGCCCTGGACACAGGGTGTATCCCAACCAGCTGGAGGGGCTTATCTCTCACTGCCCTGGACACAGGGTGTATCCCAACCAGCTGGAGGGGCTTATCTCAGACAGCCTGGACACAGGGTGTATCCCAGCCAGCTGGAGGGGAGACTCACTGCCCTGTACACAGGGTGTATCCCAACCAGCTGGAGGGTCTTATCTCTCACGTCCCTGGACACAGGGTGTAACCCAACCAGCTGGAGGGAGAGACAGACAGCCAGCTAGAGGGAGAGACAGACAGCCAGCTAGAGGAAGAGACAGCCAGCCAGCTAGAGGGAGAGACAGCCAGCCAGCTAGAGGGAGAGACAGCCAGCCAGCTGGAGGGAGAGACAGACAGCCAGCTGGAGGGAGAGACAGACAGCCAGCTGGAGGGAGAGACAGACAGCCAGCTAGAGGGAGAGACAGACAGCCAGCTAGAGGGAGAGACAGCCAGCCAGCTAGAGGGAGAGACAGCCAGCCAGCTAGAGGGAGAGACAGCCAGCCAGCTAGAGGGAGAGACAGCCAGCCAGCTAGAGGGAGAGACAGCCAGCCAGCTAGAGGGAGAGACAGACAGCCAGCTAGAGGGAGAGACAGACAGCCAGCTAGAGGGAGAGACAGCCAGCCAGCTAGAGGGAGAGACAGCCAGCCAGCTAGAGGGAGAGACAGCCAGCCAGCTAGAGGGAGAGACAGACAGCCAGCTAGAGGGAGAGACAGACAGCCAGCTAGAGGGAGAGACAGACAGCCAGCTAGAGGGAGAGACAGACAGCCAGCTAGAGGGAGAGACAGACAGACAGACAGACAGCCAGCTAGAGGGAGAGACAGACAGACAGACAGACAGACAGACAGACAGACAGACAGACAGACAGACAGACAGACAGACAGACAGACAGACAGACAGACAGACAGACAGACAGCTAGAGGGAGAGACAGACAGCCAGCTAGAGGGAGAGACAGACAGCCAGCTAGGGAGAGGGACAGACAGCCAGCTAGGGAGAGGGACAGACAGCCAGCTAGGGAGAGGGACAGACAGCCAGCTAGGGAGAGGGACAGACAGCCAGCTAGGGAGAGGGACAGACAGACAGCCAGCTAGGGAGAGACAGACAGACAGCCAGCTAGGGAGAGACAGACAGACAGCCAGCTAGGGAGAGACAGACAGACAGCCAGCTAGGGAGAGACAGACAGACAGCCAGCTAGGGAGAGACAGACAGACAGCCAGCTAGGGAGAGACAGACAGACAGCCAGCTAGGGAGAGACAGACAGACAGCCAGCTAGGGAGAGACAGACAGACAGCCAGCTAGGGAGAGACAGACAGACAGCCAGCTAGGGAGAGACAGACAGACAGCCAGACGGCTAGGGAGAGAGACAGACAGCCAGCTTGGGAGAGACAGACAGACAGAGCTCGGAGAGAGACAGACGGAGAGAGACGGCTGGGACAGAGACAGACAGACAGCCAGCTGGGAGAGACAGACAGACAGCCAGCTAGGGAGAGACAGACAGACAGCCAGCTAGGGAGAGACAGACAGACAGCCAGCTGGGACAGAGACGGAGACAGACGGCTTGGGACAGAGACAGCTAGGGATGTTAGCTGTGAGAGAGACAGGGAGACAGCCAGCTAGGGAGAGACAGACAGACAGCCAGCTAGGGAGAGACAGACAGACAGCCAGCTAGGGAGAGACAGACAGACAGACAGCCAGACGGCTAGGGAGAGAGACGGCTTGGGAGAGAGACGGCTTGGGACAGAGACGGCTTCGGAGAGAGACGGCTTCGGAGAGAGACGGCTTGGGACAGAGACGGCTTGGGAGAGAGACGGCTTGGGAGAGAGACGGCTTGGGAGAGAGACGGCTTGGGAGAGAGACGGCTTGGGAGAGAGACGGCTTGGGAGAGAGACGGCTTGGGACAGAGACGGCTTGGGACAGAGACGGCTTGGGACAGAGACGGCTTGGGACAGAGACAGCTAGGGATGTTAGCTGTGAGAGAGACGGCTAGGGAGAGAGACGGCTAGGGAGAGAGACGGCTAGGGTGAGAGACGGCTAGGGAGAGACAGACAGACAGCCAGACGGGTAGGGAGAGAGACGGCTAGGGAGAGACAGACAGACAGACAGCCAGACGGGTAGGGAGAGAGACGGCTAGGGAGAGACAGACAGACAGACAGCCAGACGGGTAGGGAGAGAGACGGCTAGGGAGAGACAGACAGACAGCCAGATGGCTAGGGAGAGAGACGGCTAGGGAGAGAGACGGCTTGGGAGAGAGACGGCTTGGGAGAGAGACGGCTTGGGAGAGAGACGGCTTGGGAGAGAGACGGCTTGGGAGAGAGACGGCTTGGGAGAGAGACGGCTTGGGACAGAGACGGCTTGGGACAGAGACGGCTTGGGACAGAGACAGCTAGGGATGTTAGCTGTGAGAGAGACGGCTAGGGAGAGAGACGGCTAGGGAGAGAGACGGCTAGGGAGAGAGACGGCTAGGGAGAGAGACGGCTAGGGTGAGAGACGGCTAGGGAGAGACAGACAGACAGCCAGACGGGTAGGGAGAGAGACGGCTAGGGAGAGACAGACAGACAGACAGCCAGACGGGTAGGGAGAGAGACGGCTAGGGAGAGACAGACAGACAGCCAGATGGCTAGGGAGAGAGACGGCGAGGGAGAGAGACGGCGAGGGAGAGAGACGGCGAGGGAGAGAGACGGCGAGGGAGAGAGACGGCGAGGGAGAGAGACGGCGAGGGAGAGAGACGGCGAGGGAGAGAGACGGCGAGGGAGAGAGACGGCGAGGGAGAGAGACGGCGAGGGAGAGAGACGGCGAGGGAGAGAGACGGCGAGGGAGAGAGACGGCTAGGGAGAGAGACGGCGAGGGAGAGACAGACAGACAGCCAGACGGCTAGGGAGAGAGACGGCGAGGGAGAGAGACGGCGAGGGAGAGAGACGGCGAGGGAGAGAGACGGCGAGGGAGAGAGACGGCGAGGGAGAGAGACGGCGAGGGAGAGAGACGGCGAGGGAGAGAGACGGCGAGGGAGAGAGACGGCGAGGGAGAGAGACGGCGAGGGAGAGAGACGGCTTGGGACAGAGACAGCTAGGGATGTTAGCTGTGAGAGAGACGGCTAGGGAGAGAGACGGCTAGGGAGAGAGACGGCTAGGGAGAGAGACGGCTAGGGAGAGACAGACAGACAGCCAGACGGGTAGGGAGAGAGACGGCTAGGGAGAGACAGACAGACAGCCAGACGGCTAGGGAGAGAGACGGCTAGGGAGAGAGACGGCTAGGGAGAGAGACGGCTAGGGAGAGAGACGGCTAGGGAGAGACAGACAGCCAGACGGCTAGGGAGAGAGACGGCGAGGGAGAGAGACGGCGAGGGAGAGAGACGGCGAGGGAGAGAGACGGCGAGGGAGAGAGACGGCGAGGGAGAGAGACGGCGAGGGAGAGAGGCGGCGAGGGACAGAGGCGGCGAGGGATGTTAGCTGTGAGAGAGCCAGGGATAAACAGATTGGGGACCCACAGGGGCCAGGAAGTCCCTCTGGTCCAGCTGTGGGACTGGGTGTGATCCAACCACTCTCCCTCCTCCCTGTCATGTTTCCCAGACACAGCTGGGTGCAAAGGTCACCTCCACAAAACGAATGTTGTGCTCAACAGAACAGACAATATTTAGGCTTCCTACCGTACCCTAAACCTACAGTTGAAGTCTGAAGTTTACATACACTTAGGTTGGAGTGATTAAAACTCATTCTTCAACCACTCCACAAATGTCTTGTTAACAAACTATAGTTTTGGCAAGTCGGTTAGGACATCTACTTTGTGACACAAGTCATTATTCCAATTATTGTTTACAGACAGATTATTTCACTTATAATTCACTGTATCACAATTCCAGTGGGTCAGAAGTTTACATACACTAAGTTGACTGTGCCTTTAAACAGCTTGGAAAATTCCAGAAAATGATGTCATGGCTTTAGAAGCTTCTGATAGGCTAATTGACATCATTTGAGTCAAATGGAGGTGTACCTGTGGATGTATTTCAAGGACAACCTTCAAACTCAGTGCCTCTTTGCTTGACATCATGTGACAATCAAAAGCAATCAGCCAAGACCTCAGAAAAACAATTGAAGACCTCCACAAGTTTGGTTTATCCTTGGGAGCAATTTCCAGACACCTGAAGGTACCACGTTCATCTGTACAAACAATAGTACGCAAGTATAAACACATGGGACCACGCAGCCGTCATACCGCTCAGGAAGGAGATGCATTCTGACTCCTAGAGAGGAATGTACTTTGGTGCAAAAAGTGCAAATCAATAACATAACAACTGCAAAGGACCTTGTGAAGATGCCGGAGGAAACAGGTTCAAAAGTATCTATATCCACAGTAAAACAAGTCCTATATCGACATAACCTCAAAGGCCGCTCAGCAAGGAAGAAGCCACTGCTCCAGAACCGCCATAAAAAAGCCAGGCTACAATTTGCAACTGCACATGGGGACAAAGATCGTACTTTTTGGAGAAATGTCCTCTGGTCTGATGAAACAAAAACAGAACTATTTGGCCATAATGACCATCGTTATGTTTGAGGAAAAGTGGGAGGATTGCAAGCTGAAGAACACCATCCCAACCGTGAAGCACGGGGGTGGCAGCATCGTGTTGTAGGGGTGCTTTGCTGCAGGACGGACTGGTGCACTTCACAAAATAGATGGCTTCATGAGGGAGGGAAATTATGTGGATATATTGAAGCAACATCTCAAGACAGTCAGGAAGTTAAAGCTTGGTTGCAAATGGGTCTTCCAAATGGACTATAACCCCAAGCATACTTCCAAAGTTGTGGCAAAATGGATTAAGGACAACAAAGTCAAGGTATTGGAGTGGCCATCACAAAGACCTGACCTCAATCCTATAGAACATTTGTGGGCAGAACTGAAAAAGTGTGTGTGAGCAAGGAGGCCTACAAACCTGACTCCATTACACCAGCTCTGCCAGGAGGAATGGGCCATAATTCACCCAAATTATTGTGGGAAGCTTGTGGAAGGCTACCCGAAACATTTGACCCAAGTTATACAATTCATAGGCAATGCTACCAAATACTAATTGAGTGTATGTAAACGTCTGACCCACTGGGAATGTGAAGAAAGAAATAAAAGCTGAAATAAATCTCTCTCTACTATTATTCTGACATTTCACATTCTTAAAATAAAGGGTGATCCTAACTGAACTAAGACAGGGAATTTTTACTGGGATTAAATGTCAGGAATTGTGAAAAACAGTTTAAATGTATTTGGCTAAGGTGTATGTAAACTTCCAACGTCAACTCTATATGACAAACAAGGTTTGGCTTTCTCAAACTTTAACGTGTATATGAATATTCATGACGAGGTTTTCCCCAGTGAAATTACTAGAATGACACGCTTCCCTCGTGTCGTTCCACCTCAGAAAGAAGATTTAACACCCCCCCCCATCTCAGAGTCGTTCCACCTCAGAAAGCACAAGAGGATTTAACACCCCCCACTCATCTGAGATGAGAAATCATTTTGTTAGAAACATATTATTTAGATAGATACATAGAATTAGCCAACTTCTGCCTCTTCTACCTGACGGACATGAGGGATTGGGCGTTTGTGCTGTGGCCCCGTCGTTCTACAGCCCAGTCGTTCTACAGCCCGGTCGTTCTACAGCCCAGTCGTTCTACAGCCCAGTCGTTCTACAGCCCGGTCGTTCTACAGTCGTTCTACAGCCCGTCGTTCTACAGCCCGGTCGTTCTACAGCCCGGTCGTTCTACAGCCCAGTCGTTCTACAGCCCAGTCGTTCTACAGCCCATTCGTTCTACAGCCCAGTCGTTCTACAGCCCGGTCGTTCTACAGCCCGGTCGTTCAACAGCCTGGTCGTTCTACAGCCTCATCGTTCTGCAGCCTCGTCGTTCTGCAGCCTCGTCATTCTGCAGCCTCGTCGTTCAACAGCCTCGTCGTTCTACAGCCTCGTCGTTCTACAGCCTCGTCGTTCTACAGCCTCGTCGTTCTACAGCCCAGTTGTTCTACAGCCTCGTCGTTCTACAGCCTCGTTGTTCTACAGCCCGGTTGTTCTACAGCCTCGTCGTTCTACAGCCCGGTTGTTCTACAGCCTCGTCGTTCAACAGCCTCGTCGTTCTACAGCCTCGTCGTTCTACAGCCTCGTCGTTCTACAGCCTCGTCGTTCTACAGCCTCGTCGTTCTACAGCCCAGTCGTTCTACAGCCCAGTCGTTCTACAGCCCAGTCGTTCTACAGCCCAGTCGTTCTACAGCCTCGTCGTTCAACAGCCTCGTCGTTCAACAGCCCAGTCGTTCTACAGCCCAGTCGTTCTACAGCCCAGTCGTTCTACAGCCCAGTCGTTCTACAGCCCAGTCGTTCTACAGCCCAGTCGTTCTACAGCCCAGTCGTTCTACAGCCTCGTCGTTCTACAGCCCAGTCGTTCTACAGCCCGGTTGTTCTGCAGCCGCAGACCGATCCACCTAAACCCTGGTGGAGATTAAACATTGACGGGGTCATGGGGTCATGGGGTCATGTGGCTAATCGGACAAATGTGTTTTGTAATGGAAAGAGGATTTATTGTATCATAAATAGAGGCTTTGGCTCTACGTTACAGAGAGAATCGACTGAAATATAGTGGCTAAAGTGGAGGGGGTCATCTCTACCAGGTGTGTGTGTGTGTGTGTGTGTGTGTGTGTGTGTGTGTGTGTGTGTGTGTGTGTGTGTGTGTGTGTGTGTGTGTGTGTGTGTGTGTGTGTGTGTGTGATATCTGGGAGAAAGAGAACAAACACATCTGTGAGTCTAATTCATTTAAACTGCTGAACTTTTTCCCCCTGAATTTGTGATTCATATATTGGTCTGACAGGGATTCGGGACTTGGAGACCTCTAGAGACTTTAACAGGGTCTAGAGACTTTAACAGGATCTAGAGACTTTAACAGGATCTAGAGACTTTAACAGGATCTAGAGACTTTAACAGGATCTAGAGACTTTAACAGGGTCTAGAGACTTTAACAGGGTCTAGAGACTTTAACAGGGTCTAGAGACTTTAACAGGATCTAGAGACTTTAACAGTATCTTCTCGGAAGTAGCTTCAGTGGATAAGTTCCACTTGAAACATTCACTATAATTATGCCTTTACCCCCTATGACTTCTGATCTTTGGGGCAAAACAATCCATCATTGAAAATATCTCTTTCCTCCTCTCTCTTCCTCTCCTCTCCCCTCCTGTCCTCTTCCCTCCTCTCCTGTCCTCTCCCCTCCTCTCTCTTCCCCTCCTCTCCTCTCCCCTCCTCTCTCTTCCCCTCCTGTCCTCTCTCCTCTTCCCTCCTGTCCTCTCCTCTCCCCTCTCTCTTCCCCTCCTGTCCTCTCATCTCCCCTCCTCTCTCTTCCCCACCTGTCCTGTCCTCTCCCATAGATCTCTCTTCCCCTCCTGTCCTGTCCTCTCCCCTCCTCTCTCTTCCCCTCCTGTCCTGTCCTCTCCCCTCCTCTCTCTTCCCCTCTTGTCCTCTCCTCTCCCCTCCTCTCTCTTCCCCTCCTGTCCTCTCTCCTCTTCCCTCCTGTCCTCTCCCCTCCTCTCTCTTCCCCTCCTGTCCTCTCATCTCCCCTCCTCTCTCTTCCCCACCTGTCCTGTCCTCTCCCATCCTCTCTCTTCCCCTCCTGTCCTGTCCTCTCCCCTCCTCTCTCTTCCCCTCTTGTCCTGTCCTCTCCCCTCCTCTCTCTTCCCCTCCTGTCCTGTCTCCTCTCCTCTCTTCCCTCCTGTCCTCTCCCCTCCTCTCTCTTCCCCTCCTGTCCTCTCCTCTCCCCTCCTCTCTCTTCCCCTCCTGTCCTCTCCTCTCCCCTCAGACAGTATCATGCCACCCCCCGGCCAACAGCTGCTACCCACATAGAGGTCAGATTTCAGAGGTTGCTCCGCCTCTCGTTCTGGGCCATCGCCACAGAGGATGCTGGGAATGTGTCGCGGGCGCAGGAAGTTCCTCGTTGCCTCCCTCGCCCTGCTCTTCATCCCCGCACTCACCTGGCTGTACCTCTCTGCTGGTACCTTCCAAGGTAGGACCCAACTCTCCTGAACCACCTGATGCTGTAACAGGGCTTCTCTCTCTAGTCATGTCTAGATGCTGTACCAGGGCTTCTCTCTCTAGTCATGTCTAGATGCTGTAACAGGGCTTCTCTCTCTCTAGTCATGTCTAGATGCTGTACCAGGGCTTCTCTCTCTAGTCATGTCTACATGCTGTAACAGGGCTTCTCTCTCTAGTCATGTCTAGATGCTGTACCAGGGCTTCTCTCTCTAGTCATGTCTAGATGCTGTAACAGGGCTTCTCTCTCTCTCTCTAGTCATGTCTAGATGCTGTACCAGGGCTTCTCTCTCTAGTCATGTCTACATGCTGTAACAGGGCTTCTCTCTCTAGTCATGTCTAGGTGCTGTAACAGGGCTTCTCTCTCTAGTCATGTCTAGGTGCTGTAACAGGGCTTCTCTCTCTAGTCATGTCTAGGTGCTGTAACAGGGCTTCTCTCTCTAGTCATGTCTACATGCTGTAACAGGGCTTCTCTCTCTAGTCATGTCTACATGCTGTACCAGGGCTTCTCTCTCTCTCTCTAGTCATGTCTAGATGCTGTAACAGGGCTTCTCTCTCTAGTCATGTCTACATGCTGTACCAGGGCTTCTCTCTCTCTCTCTAGTCATGTCTAGATGCTGTAACAGGGCTTCTCTCTCTAGTCATGTCTAGATGCTGTAACAGGGCTTCTCTCTCTAGTCATGTCTAGATGCTGTACCAGGGCTTCTCTCTCTAGTCATGTCTAGATACATGCTGTAACATGCTGTCTCTCTCTAGTCATGTCTAGATGCTGTAACAGGGCTCTAGTCATGTCTCTCTAGTCATGTCTAGATGCTGTAACAGGGCTTCTCTCTCTCTCTCTAGTCATGTCTAGATGCTGTAACAGGGCTTCTCTCTCTAGTCATGTCTACATGCTGTAACAGGGCTTCTCTCTCTAGTCATGTCTACATGCTGTACCAGGGCTTCTCTCTCTCTCTCTAGTCATGTCTAGATGCTGTAACAGGGCTTCTCTCTCTAGTCATGTCTAGATGCTCTAGTCATGTCTACATGCTGTCTCTAGTCATGTCTAGATGCTGTAACAGGGCTTCTCTCTCTAGTCATGTCTAGATGCTGTAACAGGGCTTCTCTCTCTAGTCATGTCTAGATGCTGTAACAGGGCTTCTCTCTCTAGTCATGTCTAGATGCTGTAACAGGGCTTCTCTCTCTAGTCATGTCTAGATGCTGTAACAGGGCTTCTCTCTCTAGTCATGTCTACATGCTGTAACAGGGCTTCTCTCTCTAGTCATGTCTAGATGCTGTAACAGGGCTTCTCTCTCTAGTCATGTCTACATGCTGTAACAGGGGGCTAGATTCTCTCTCTAGTCATGTCTAGATGCTGTAACAGGGCTTCTCTCTCTAGTCATGTCTAGATGCTGTAACAGGGCTTCTCTCTCTAGTCATGTCTACATGCTGTAACAGGGCTTCTCTCTCTAGTCATGTCTAGATGCTGTAACAGGGCTTCTCTCTCTAGTCATGTCTAGATGCTGTAACAGGGCTCTCTCTCTCTAGTCATGTCTAGATGCTGTAACAGGGCTTCTCTCTCTAGTCATGTCTACATGCTGTAACAGGGCTTCTCTCTCTAGTCATGTCTAGATGCTGTAACAGGGCTAGATGCTGTAACAGGGCTCTCTAGTCATGTCTAGATGCTGTAACAGGGCTTCTCTCTCTAGTCATGTCTAGATGCTGTAACAGGGCTTCTCTCTCTAGTCATGTCTACATGCTGTAACAGGGCTTCTCTCTCTCTAGTCATGTCTACATGCTGTAACAGGGCTTCTCTCTCTAGTCATGTCTATGCTGTCAGGGCTTCTCTCTCTCTAGTCTAGTCAGAGGTCTAGATGCTGTAACAGGGCTTCTCTCTCTAGTCATGTCTACATGCTGTAGTCATGTCAGGGCTGTCTCTCTCTCTAGTCATGTCTAGATGCTGTAACAGGGCTTCTCTCTCTAGTCATGTCTAGATGCTGTAACAGGGCTTCTCTCTCTAGTCATGTCTAGATGCTGTAACAGGGCTTCTCTCTCTAGTCATGTCTACATGCTGTAACAGGGCTTCTCTCTCTAGTCATGTCTAGATGCTGTAACAGGGCTTCTCTCTCTAGTCATGTCTAGATGCTGTAACAGGGCTCTCTAGTCATGTCTGCTGTCTCTAGTCATGTCTAGATGCTGTAACAGGGCTTCTCTCTCTAGTCATGTCTAGATGCTGTAACAGGGCTTCTCTCTCTAGTCATGTCTACATGCTGTAACAGGGCTCTCTCTCTAGTCATGTCTAGATGCTGTAACAGGGCTTCTCTCTCTAGTCATGTCTAGATGCTGTAACAGGGCTTCTCTCTCTAGTCATGTCTAGATGCTCTCTCTCTAGTCATGTCTAGATGCTGCTGTAACAGGGCTTCTCTCTCTAGTCATGTCTAGATGCTGTAACAGGGCTTCTCTCTCTAGTCATGTCTAGATGCTGTAACAGGGCTTCTCTCTCTAGTCATGTCTAGATGCTGTAACAGGGCTTCTCTCTCTAGTCATGTCTAGATGCTGTAACAGGGCTTCTCTCTCTAGTCATGTCTACATGCTGTAAGTCAGGGCTTCTCTCTCTAGTCATGTCTAGATGCTGTAACAGGGCTTCTCTCTCTAGTCATGTCTACATGCTGTAACAGGGCTTCTCTCTCTAGTCATGTCTAGATGCTGTAACAGGGCTTCTCTCTCTAGTCATGTCTAGATGCTGTAACAGGGCTTCTCTCTCTAGTCATGTCTACATGCTGTAACAGGGCTCTCTCTAGTCATGTCTAGATGCTGTAACAGGGCTTCTCTCTCTAGTCATGTCTACATGCTGTAACAGGGCTTCTCTCTCTAGTCATGTCTAGATGCTGTAACAGGGCTTCTCTCTCTAGTCATGTCTACATGCTGTACCAGGGCTTCTCTCTCTAGTCATGTCTACATGCTGTACCAGGGCTTCTCTCTCTAGTCATGTCTACATGCTGTAACAGGGCTTCTCTCTCTCTCTCTAGTCATGTCTAGATGCTGTAACAGGGCTTCTCTCTCTAGTCATGTCTAGATGCTGTAACAGGGCTTCTCTCTCTAGTCATGTCTACATGCTGTAACAGGGGCTCTCTCTAGTCATGTCTACATGCTGTAACAGGGTCTAGTCATGTCTAGATGCTGTAACAGGGCTTCTCTCTCTAGTCATGTCTACATGCTGTACCAGGGCTTCTCTCTCTAGTCATGTCTAGATGCTGTAACAGGGCTTCTCTCTCTAGTCATGTCTAGATGCTGTACCAGGGCTTCTCTCTCTAGTCATGTCTAGATGCTGTAACAGGGCTTCTCTCTCTAGTCATGTCTACATGCTGTAACAGGGCTTCTCTCTCTAGTCATGTCTAGATGCTGTAACAGGGCTTCTCTCTCTAGTCATGTCTACATGCTGTAACAGGGCTTCTCTCTCTCTCTCTAGTCATGTCTACATGCTGTAACAGGGCTTCTCTCTCTAGTCATGTCTACATGCTGTAACAGGGCTTCTCTCTCTAGTCATGTCTAGATGCTGTACCAGGGCTTCTCTCTCTAGTCATGTCTACATGCTGTAACAGGGCTTCTCTCTCTAGTCATGTCTAGATGCTGTAACAGGGCTTCTCTCTCTAGTCATGTCTAGATGCTGTAACAGGGCTTCTCTCCTCTGACCAGGCCTCTCTCTCTAGTCATGTCTAGATGCTGTAACAGGGCTTCTCTCTCTAGTCATGTCTAGATGCTGTAACAGGGCTTCTCTCTCTAGTCATGTCTAGATGCTGTAACAGGGCTTCTCTCTCTAGTCATGTCTAGATGCTGTAACAGGGCTTCTCTCTCTAGTCATGTCTACATGCTGTAACAGGGCTTCTCTCTCTAGTCATGTCTAGGTGCTGTAACAGGGCTTCTCTCTCTAGTCATGTCTAGATGCTGTAACAGGGCTTCTCTCTCTAGTCATGTCTAGATGCTGTAACAGGGCTTCTCTCTCTAGTCATGTCTAGATGCTGTAACAGGGCTTCTCTCTCTAGTCATGTCTAGATGCTGTAACAGGGCTTCTCTCTCTCTCTCTAGTCATGTCTAGATGCTGTAACAGGGCTTCTCTCTCTCTCTCTAGTCATGTCTAGATGCTGTAACAGGGCTTCTCTCTCTAGTCATGTCTAGATGCTGTACCAGGGCTTCTCTCTCTAGTCATGTCTAGATGCTGTAACAGGGCTTCTCTCTCTAGTCATGTCTAGATGCTGTAACAGGGCTTCTCTCTCTAGTCATGTCTAGATGCTGTAACAGGGCTTCTCTCTCTCTCTAGTCATGTCTAGATGCTGTAACAGGGTCATGTCTACATCTCTCTCTAGTCATGTCTAGATGCTGTAACAGGGCTTCTCTCTCTAGTCATGTCTAGATGCTGTAACAGGGCTTCTCTCTCTAGTCATGAGTCATAACAGGCTTCTCTCTCTCTAGTCATGTCTAGATGCTGTAACA
>NC_060197.1:137500-143473 GCF_021184085.1 Oncorhynchus gorbuscha
TAGCTGACTCTCTTATTCAGTGAGTCATTTAGCTGACTCTCTTATTCAGTGAGTCATTTAGCTGACTCTCTTATCCAGAGAGACTTACAGTAGTGAGTCATTTAGCTGACTCTCTTATCCAGAGTCTTACAGTAGTGAATCATTTAGCTGACTCTCTTATCCAGTGAGTCATTTAGCTGACTCTCTTATCCAGTGAATCATTTAGCTGACTCTCTTATTCAGTGAGTCATTTAGCTGACTCTCTTATCCAGAGTCTTACAGTAGTGAATCATTTAGCTGACTCTCTTATTCAGTGAGTCATTTAGCTGACTCTCTTATCCAGAGTCTTACAGTAGTGAGTCATTTAGCTGATTCTCATATCCAGAGAGACTTACAGTAGTGAGTCATTTAGCTGACTCTCTTATCCAGAGAGACTTACAGTAGTGAGTCATTTAGCTGACTCTCTTATCCAGAGAGACTTACAGTAGGGAGTCATTTAGCTGACTCTCTTATCCAGAGAGACTTACAGTAGTGAGTCATTTAGCTGACTCTCATATCCAGAGAGACTTACAGTAGTGAGTCATTTAGCTGACTCTCTTATCCAGAGAGACTTACAGTAGTGAGTCATTTAGCTGACTCTCTTATCCAGAGAGACTTACAGTAGTGAGTCATTTAGCTGACTCTCTTATCCAGAGAGACTTACAGTAGTGAGTCATTTAGCTGATTCTCATATCCAGAGAGACTTACAGTAGTGAGTCATTTAGCTGACTCTCTTATCCAGAGAGACTTACAGTAGTGAGTCATTTAGCTGACTCTCTTATCCAGAGAGACTTACAGTAGTGAGTCATTTAGCTGACTCTCTTATCCAGAGAGACTTACAGTAGTGAGTCATTTAGCTGACTCTCTTATCCAGAGAGACTTACAGTAGTGAGTCATTTAGCTGACTCTCTTATCCAGAGAGACTTACAGTAGTGAGTCATTTAGCTGACTCTCTTATCCAGAGAGACTTACAGTAGTGAGTCATTTAGCTGACTCTCTTATCCAGAGAGACTTACAGTAGTGAGTCATTTAGCTGACTCTCTTATCCAGAGAGACTTACAGTAGTGAGTCATTTAGCTGATTCTCATATCCAGAGAGACTTACAGTAGTGAGTCATTTAGCTGACTCTCTTATCCAGAGAGACTTACAGTAGTGAGTCATTTAGCTGACTCTCTTATCCAGAGAGACTTACAGTAGTGAGTCATTTAGCTGACTCTCTTATCCAGAGAGACTTTGGAGGGTTTGGCCTGGGGGGCCCTTTACTTGGCTCATCACGCTCTAGCGACTCCTTGTGGCAGGCCGGGCGCCTGCAGGCTGACTTCGGTCATCAGTTGAACAGTCTTTCCTCCGACCCGTTGGTGCAGCTGAGTTCCCGGGTTAAGCGGGCGGGTTCAGTTTCAGAACACGCATGACTCGACCTTCTCCTCTCCCGAGCCCGTTGGGGAGTTGCAGCGATGTGACAAGATCGTAAACACGAAATTGGGGAGAAGAAAAACAAAGAAAGAAACGAAACTGTTGGAGCTGAACAGCCATTCAGTCCTTAGTGGTCCTACTGTATCTAACACCTTATTCAGTCCTTAGTGGTCCTACTGTATCTATCACCTTATTCAGTCCTTAGTGGTCCTACTGTATCTATCACCTTATTCAGTCCTTAGTGGTCCTACTGTATCTATCACCTTATTCAGTCCTTAGTGGTCCTACTGTATCTAACACCTTATTCAGTCCTTAGTGGTCCTACTGTATCTAACACCTTATTCAGTCCTTAGTGGTCCTACTGTATCTAACACCTTATTCAGTCCTTAGTGGTCCTACTGTATCTATCACCTTATTCAGTCCTTAGTGGTCCTACTGTATCTAACACCTTATTCAGTCCTTAGTGGTCCTACTGTATCTATCACCTTATTCAGTCCTTAGTGGTCCTACTGTATCTAACACCTTATTCAGTCCTTAGTGGTCCTACTGTATCTATCACCTTATTCAGTCCTTAGTGGTCCTACTGTATCTAACACCTTATTCAGTCCTTAGTGGTCCTACTGTATCTAACACCTTATTCAGTCCTTAGTGGTCCTACTGTATCTAACACCTTATTCAGTCCTTAGTGGTCCTACTGTATCTAACACCTTATTCAGTCCTTAGTGGTCCTACTGTATCTAACACCTTATTCAGTCCTTAGTGGTCCTACTGTATCTATCACCTTATTCAGTCCTTAGTGGTCCTACTGTATCTAACACCTTATTCAGTCCTTAGTGGTCCTACTGTATCTAACACCTTATTCAGTCCTTAGTGGTCCTACTGTATCTAACACCTTATTCAGTCCTTAGTGGTCCTACTGTATCTAACACCTTATTCAGTCCTTAGTGGTCCTACTGTATCTAACACCTTATTCAGTCCTTAGTGGTCCTACTGTATCTAACACCTTATTCAGTCCTTAGTGGTCCTACTGTATCTAACACCTTATTCAGTCCTTAGTGGTCCTACTGTATCTAACACCTTATTCAGTCCTTAGTGGTCCTACTGTATCTATCACCTTATTCAGTCCTTAGTGGTCCTACTGTATCTAACACCTTATTCAGTCCTTAGTGGTCCTACTGTATCTAACACCTTATTCAGTCCTTAGTGGTCCTACTGTATCTAACACCTTATTCAGTCCTTAGTGGTCCTACTGTATCTAACACCTTATTCAGTCCTTAGTGGTCCTACTGTATCTAACACCTTATTCAGTCCTTAGTGGTCCTACTGTATCTATCACCTTATTCAGTCCTTAGTGGTCCTATCATCTAATGCACCTCTTAGCCAACTCGTGTTTCCAAACACTAACCACTCAGGCCTCTGTGTCCCAAATGGCACTAGATGATTCATGGTCTGTTTGGTTGCCCTGCTCCCCCGTGATGCTCCCCTGTTTGGTGCCCTGCTCCCCTGTGATGCTCCCTGCTCTCCTGTTTGATGCCCTGCTCCCCTGTGATGCTCCCCTGTTTGGTGCCCTGCTCCCCTGTGATTCTCCCTGCTCCCCTGTTTGGTGCCCTGCTCCCCTGTGATTCTCCCTGCTCCCCTGTTTGGTGCCCTGCTCCCCTGTAATGCTCCCTGCTCCCCTGTTTGGTGCCCTGCTCCCCTGTTTGGTGCCCTGCTCCCCTGTTTGGTGC
The DNA here is from genome assembly GCF_021184085.1 of Oncorhynchus gorbuscha. Classification (NCBI taxonomy): domain Eukaryota; kingdom Metazoa; phylum Chordata; class Actinopteri; order Salmoniformes; family Salmonidae; genus Oncorhynchus; species Oncorhynchus gorbuscha. Next base: position 140,659 of record NC_060197.1, read on the forward strand.
CCTGCTCCCCTGTGATGCTCCCTGGTCCCCTGTTTGGTGCCCTGCTCCCCTGTGATGCTCCCTGCTCCCCTGTGATGCTCCCTGCTCCCCTGTGATGCTCCCTGCTCCCCTGTGATGCTCCCTGCTCCCCTGTGATGCTCCCTGCTCCCCTGTGATGCTCCCTGCTCCCCTGTGATGCTCCCTGCTCCCCTGTGATGCTCCCTGCTCCCCTGTGATGCTCCCTGCTCCCCTGTGATGCTCCCTGCTCCCCTGTGATGCTCCCTGCTCCCCTGTGATGCTCTGCTCCCCTGTGATGCTCCCTGCCCCTGTGATGCTCCCTGCTCCCCTGTGATGCTCCCTGCTCCCCCCTGTGATGCTCCCTGCTCCCCTGTGATGCTCCCTGCTCCCCTGTGATGCTCCCTGCTCCCCTGTGATGCTCCCTGCTCCCCTGTGATGCTCCCTGCTCCCCTGTGATGCTCCCTGCTCCCCTGTGATGCTCCCTGCTCCCCTGTGATGCTCCCTGCTCCCCTGTGATGCTCCCTGCTCCTGCCCCTGTGATGCTCCCTGCTCCCCTGTGATGCTCCCTGCTCCCCTGTGATTCTCCCTGCTCCCCTGTGATGCTCCCTGCTCCCCTGTGATGCTCCCTGCTCCCTGTGATGCTCCCTGCTCCCCTCCCTGCTCCCCTGTGATGCTCCCTGCTCCCCTGTGATGCTCCCCTCCCTGCTCCCCTGTGATGCTCCCTGCTCCCCTGTGATGCTCCCTGCTCCCCTGTGATGCTCCCTGCTCCCCTGTGATGCTCCCTGCTCCCCTGTGATTCTCCCTGCTCCCCTGTGATGCTCCCTGCTCCCCTGTGATGCTCCCTGCTCCCCTGTGATGCTCCCTGCTCCCCTGTGATGCTCCCTGCTCCCCTGTGATGCTCCCTGCTCCCCTGTGATGCTCCCTGCTCCCCTGTGATGCTCCCTGCTCCCCTGTGATGCTCCCTGCTCCCTGTGATGCTCCCTGCTCCCCTGTGATGCTCCCTGCTCCCCTGTGATGCTCCCTGCTCCCCTGTGATGCTCCCTGCTCCCCTGTGATGCTCCCTGCTGTGATGCTCCTGTGATGCTGCTCCCCTGTGATGCTCCCTGCTCCCCTGTGATGCTCCCTGCTCCCCTGTGATGCTCCCTGCTCCCCTGTGATGCTCCCTGCTCCCCTGTGATTCTCCCTGCTCCCCTGTGATGCTCCCTGCTCCCCTGTGATGCTCCCTGCTCCCCTGTGATTCTCCCTGCTCCCCTGTGATGCTCCCTGCTCCCCTGTGATGCTCCCTGCTCCCCTGTGATGCTCCCTGCTCCCCATGTATGACACATTTATTTGCAGTTTTTCCTATCATGCTTCTATTTCACACCGTTACCGAGGAGACATCTGGCGTGTGGCAGCCTGGCGGGCAGAGGGGCCGGAGCATCCTCCGTGTGACAGCAGCCCGCTCACCTGACAGCCTGCATGAATCACCTGGCGCCCGGCGCTGAGCGGGGGAGCAGAGCACGCCAAACAGAACTGGGCAGGGGAACAGTGAGGACACCAAACAGAACTGGGGGAACAGTGAGGACACCAAACAGAACTGGGCATGGGAACAGTGAGGACACCAAACAGAACTGGGCATGGGAACAGTGAGGACACCAAACAGAACTGGGGGAACAGTGAGGACACCAAACAGAACTGAGCAGGGGAACAGTGAGGACACCAAACAGAACTGGGGGAACAGTGAGGAGACCAAACAGAACTGGGGGAACAGTGAGGACACCAAACAGAACTGGGGGAACAGTGAGGACACCAAACAGAACTGGGGGAACAGTGAGGACACCAAACAGAACTGGGCAGGGGAACAGTGAGGACACCAAACAGAACTGGGGGAACAGTGAGGACACCAAACAGAACTGGGGGAACAGTGAGGACACCAAACAGAACTGGGGGAACAGTGAGGACACCAAACAGAACTGGGGGAACAGTGAGGAGACCAAACAGAACTGGGCAGGGGAACAGTGAGGACACCAAACAGAACTGGGCAGGGACACCAAACAGAACAGTGAGGACACCAAACAGAACTGGGGGAACAGTGAGGACACCAAACAGAACTGGGGGAACAGTGAACAGTGAGGACACCAAACAGAACTGGGGGGGAACAGTGAGGACACCAAACAGAACTGGGGGAACAGTGAGGACACCAAACAGAAGAACTGGGAGACCAAACAGGGGAACAGTGAGGACACCAAACAGAACTGGGCAGGGGAACAGTGAGGACACCAAACAGAACTGGGCAGGGGAACAGTGAGGACACCAAACAGAACTGGGGGAACAGTGAGGACACCAAACAGAACTGGGCAGGGGAACAGTGAGGACACCAAACAGAACTGGGGGAACAGTGAGGACACCAAACAGAACTGGGCAGGGGAACAGTGAGGACACCAAACAGAACTGGGCAGGGGAACAGTGAGGACACCAAACAGAACTGGGCAGGGGAACAGTGAGGACACCAAACAGAAGAACTGGGACACCAAACAGAACTGGGGGGAACAGTGAGGACACCAAACAGAACTGGGGGAACAGTGAGGAGACCAAACAGAACTGGGGGAACAGTGAGGACACCAAACAGAACTGGGCAGGGGAACAGTGAGGACACCAAACAGAACTGGGCAGGGGAACAGTGAGGACACCAAACAGAACTGGGGGAACAGTGAGGACACCAAACAGAACTGGGGGAACAGTGAGGACACCAAACAGAACTGGGGGAACAGTGAGGACACCAAACAGAACTGGGCAGGGGAACAGTGAGGAGACCAAATAGACGCCATTTTGTCATTTG